>NW_006400192.1:283976-292578 GCF_000299155.1 Elephantulus edwardii | reverse complement strand
GGGGAGAAAAGTGCGACAATGAATGAATGGAAATCCAAAATCTCTGTAAATGTTCATTGAAATTAATTAAAAAAAATTTTTTTAAGAAAAGAATGGGAATCCCAGACACTTTATTGTGCTCATATGGAACCTCTACCTAGGCCAAGAAGCAATAGTCCAAACAGAACACGTGAGAATTGCATGATTGTAAATAAAGAAAGGTGTTCAATAGGATTGTACCCTTTCTCCATACCTATTTAAAGCATATGTTGTTGTTTGTTGTTGTTAAGTGCCGTCAAGTCGCAGGCGACTCATAGTGGCCCTATGAAGGAGAGTCCTGGCCGCTTGGGTGCCTTTCATCCTCTCTCCAGGTTCATAGAGTTTCTGCAGGCAAGCTATTACTGAAGTGGATGCCAGTCCTCCTTCCAATTAAAGCATATACTGAACAAATAATTGAGAAGTTTAATGTATAAAGAAGAATGTGGCACGAAGATAGAAGGAAGCCTCAGCAATAACTTGCAATATGACATAACCTTGCCTGCTGAAAGTGTTGAGGATTTGAGGTCTTGCTTCAGAAAATCAGACTACAGCCTTTAACATGGATTGCACGTAAATGTTTCAGAGAGAGGAAAATGTGCATCAATGAATGAATGAAAACACAATATTTCTGTAAACTTTCAATAAAATAACAGTTAAAAAATAATAGCGTTTCTCTCATACAAGAGAGTGGATTTGAACAATTAAAAAATAAAAGAAACATTATGATAGATGAAGAAAAGAGTGAAGTCAATATTTTCATTTCACTTTTCAAAAAATTGTTTTATTTGAGTGAAAGTTTACAACTCAAATTTTTTTAGACAAAAATTTTTAGACACTAATTATCCTTGGGTTCATATCACATACTTTGGGCATGTTACTAGGAGAGGCTGTTTCTTGGAAAGGGACATTATGCTTGGAAAGGTGGTGGTTGTTGTTTTTAGGTGCTACCAAGTCAAGTACAACTCCTAGCAACCCTGTGAACAACAGATCTGAAACCTGTCCTATCCTGTGCCACACTTCACAATCTCTGACACACTCAAGTCCATTGCTGCAGTGACTACAAATTCACCTACATGAGGATCTTTCTTTCCTTTGCCATCCTAAACCTTCGCAAGCACGATGTCCCTCTCCAAGGAATAACCTCTTCTAGCAACATGTCCAAAGTGTGTGAGATGAAGCTTCATGATCTTTGCTTCAAAGGAAGTACCCTGGCTGCACCTTCTACATGACATATGTGTTTGTTCATTTGTTAGAAGTCCATAGGATATTCAGTACTTATCTCCAACACCACAATTCAAAGGCATCAACTCTTGCTTGTTTATCATTGTTATAACTATCATAGCTTTTGTCTGTTAGTTTGCTGTACCTTTGAGTTGCTGTGTTGTTGAAAACTGTGCTACCAGTGTGTCTAATGCCATAGGGGTCACTGATGGTGGACAAGTTTTAGTGGCACTCCCAGATTAAAACAGAATAGACCATCCTCAAATAACAGGCCTTGGAAAACCCGGTGAACAAAAGAAAACGTGGAGGGTCAATAAAAGAGATGAAGGCCCCCAACAAAATGGATTTGCACAGTGACAGCAGCCATGGGCTCAAGTGTGTCAGAGATTATGTGGACAATACAGGATAGGACAGGGTCCAGATTTGTTGGTCATAGTGTCACTATGAGTCATACTCAAGTTATGTCACCAAAAACAAGTGTTGATGCAATTAAATTATTGCAATATCTGAGCACACATTTTTTTTGTTTATTGCTGTTCCCTTCACTCACCTTCTCTTTTTTATTAGTTTCTTTTTCTTTTTTATCCTCTTCAATTTATTCCTCAATGTATATCCTGTTCAAGATCCTTATTTGCAATACAGATAATGTCTGATTGTTCACTTCAGGTTGATCTTCCCCTCACTTATTCCAATACAGAAATAACTATTCTTTTCCACTTCTCTTGGTCACATACATGCCCCATCCTCCACATGTCCAACATGTCACATCACATTCCCTCTCCCAAACTATCCCATTTTTAAAATAGTGATATTATACAAACAAGTTCATCCTAAAGTGAGTGAAGCCAGCCTGCTCCTTGGAGGCAAAGATTCTGAGGTGGATTGATACAATGACTGGGGTAATGAAGGTAGGTGTGTCAGAGACAGTAAAGTTGGCACAGGATAGAGCAGGTTTCAGGGCTGTTGTACATAAGGTTGCTATGATTTGCAAGTGATTCGACAGCACATAACAGCAAACAATCTTATACAGTGTTAGTAATTTTGTGACTGTATCGAACTCAACATAATGTCCTCTAGAATTATCCATGTTATGTACTGTGTGTTATGGATATTTCTGCATAGTTCTCCATTGTATAAATGGCCCACAGTTTCCCCATCCATTGGTTTGTTGATGGGTGCTTAGGCTACTTACATCTTTTCACTATTGTGAATAGTGCTGCGATAAACATGCCTGCATACATGTTGCATTGGAAAAATATGCAGTCAAGGACCTCTCCAAAGTGTTAGAGAGCAAGAATGTCAATTTAAAGATTGAGATGAGTCTGATGCAAACCATGCTATTTCCTGTTTCTTTCTGTACATCTTAAGTAAGACTGGAAGAAGAAGAATCAATGTATTTGAATTGTGATGTTGGTGAAGGGTAGTAGACATTCCATGGGCTGTCAAAATAACAAGTCTGTCTTAGAGGAAGTGTAACCAAAGTGCTCTTTATAGGCAAGGACGGTCAAGCTTCATCTCATCTACTTTGAACATGTCATGGGAAGGTTCAGTCTGGAGCATGTTGGAAACTATGTTGATGGTACAGGATAGGCCAAGGTTCAGGTCTGTTGTTCATGGGATCACTAGGAGTAGTGGTAGAATAGATGGTACATAACAACGGTATTGAAGTACTGTGGTGGTTCTGGGTGTTGCAAGTTCACTTGCATAATAATAATATAGAGAAAAATTGGAATAACTGGAAATTAGAAAAGGACTATTAAAAAAACCCGAGAATGTTTCTTCTTATAACGATGAGACTTAAGAGGAGAAAGAGCAAAGATAATATTTGAAAAAAATCACGATGATCTATTTTGTGCTCTCACTTTTTAAAAAAATAAAGCAGTGTGGTAGAATAATGTTTTGAAATTTTACTTTTTTGTGTTTTATTGTTCCTAGTATTATTTTATTCTTTCTGGTGTAGATTGCCATTTCTCTTAATCCTGTAACTCTTGCATTTACTTTATGTTATAGTCCTAGCATTCTCAGTTTATTATCATTGTATAAAAGATCTTTTAATTTATTTTAATGAACATTTACAGAGATTTTGGATTTCCATTCATTCATTTTTGCCCTTTTCTTCCCGCCCACCCCCTACCCCCAGTTCAAAGAGTATTTTAAATAGACTCTTCAATTTCATGACAAAATTATTGTCTTCAAAGAGTTTGTCTTTCTTAAATGAAAAAGGTGACTTTTTTCCTTTATTCAAGTATGTGTGTGATTTAGAGAAATACATTGAGTAAAAGGGTTTTGTTGTTATGTACCTTTCAGTTGCTTACAACTCATAGTGGCCCTATGTACAACAGCCTGCGCTCTCCTGTGTCAATTTTATTTTCGCTGACGCACCAACCCCCCATTACCCCAGTCACTGAATTAATCCATCTCATCAAGGGTGTTCCTCTCTTGCACTGTCGCTCCACTCTCCCAAGCATGATGACCCTCTCCAAGGACCTTGCAACATTGTCTAAAGTATGTCTGATGAACCTTCAGAATCCTTGTCTCCAAGTAGCAGCCTGGTCTCACCCTATCTAAGACAAACCAGTTTGTCCTCCAATATAATGCTATATTCAATACTCTTCTCCAACATCACAGCTCAGAGGCATTAATTCTTCTATCATCCCTAGTCATTGTCCACCTTTCTGATGCATATCAAGTAATTGCAAATGCCGTGGCCTGGATCAGGTGAGCCTTAGTCTCCAGACTGACATCATTGGTGTTAAGTACTTTGGAGGGGTCTATGACAGCAGACTTTCCCAATGTAATTTGTCTTTTAATTTCCTGGCTTCTAGTACCAAGAGTGTTGATTGTGGAGCCAGCAGACTAAAGCTGTTACCAATCTCAATCTTCATACCATCTGTTACGATGCTGCCATTCTGTCTAGTGGTAAGAATCTTTGTTTACTTGATGTTGAGCTTCGATCCATGTTGAAGGCTATAGTCCTTGACCTTCTGCAGCAAGTGCTTCAGGTCCTCCTCAGTTTCAGCAAATAGGGTTGTGTAATAATACAGATTGTTGATGAGTCTTCTTCCAATTCTGATACCACATTTCTCCTTGTAGAACCCAGCCTCCCTGATAGTCTGTTCTGTATATAGATTGAAAAGATATGAAGATAGGACACATCCCTGGCAGACACCATTCCAAATTTTGAACTATGTGGTATTTCCTTGATCTGTTCTAACGGCTGCCAATTATAAGTTTTGAGGTCCAATAATAAGGTACAATAATAAGTTTTGAATAAGCACAATCAGGTGTTCTGGGATTCCTGTTATTCTCAGAGTCATCCACAGTTTATTGTGATCCACACAGTCAAATGCCTTTGGATAGTCAATGAAACACATTCCTCTAGTACTCCCTGCTTTCAGCCAAGATCCATCTAACATTAGCTATAAAATACATGGTAACATGACTTTTTCAAAATCCAGCCTGCACTTTGGGCAGTATTGTCATAAAACAGATATCACACAAAAATTCTGTTTCAATCACTCTTTTTTTGAAAATTTTATACTGGTTTATTTACAAAGCTTGTATACATTTCAATAACTCTTAAGTCTATAGTGCAGTGTCATTTATTACATTCACTATATGTACAACTCTTACCACTATCTACTTCCAAAATTTCTCATCACCAAAACAATTTTAATAATTTTCATCAAGATATTATTTGTATGTGATATTAATTGTATTGTTCAACAACTTCTACATTCTATTTTTGTTGTTGATTGCCATTGAGTTGAGCAAGACTTATAGCGACACTATGGACAAAAGACCTGAAGCCTTTCTATAACTATTGTCATTTCTCAAAGTTCATTGAGTGTTCAGAGAGGCATGTTGTTTAGGAAGTAGATGCCACTCCTGATTCCAAACCTGTCTTAAGTTGGGAGGTCCACCAGATACTGTCCATGATGGGTAACTGTTATGGCATTTGATACCCCAATGGCACAAGTTTCAGCATCACAGCAAACCCCAGGTTACCTCAGTATAGAAACTGACAGAAGGATGTTGTACTACTTAGAAGAATGTTCCTCCAACATATAATAGCAACCAATTTTTTAATATGAAGGCCCTCCCTGAGGTCTTACTGACCCTAAAAAGAGGCTTAAATAAAAAAACACCCAATATAATTTGCTGTAGTTGTAATGTGCTATCAAGTCACCTGTCACCCACAGAGATTCTTTGTACAGCAGCTCTGAACCCTTCCCTGTCCTGAGCCCATCTCACTAATTCCAACACACCAATTACCATTTCCCCAGTTACTATATCAATTCATCTTATCAGGGGTCTTCCTCTCCTGTGCTGTCCCTCCACCCTTCTAAGCATGATGTCCTTCTCCATTGATCAGTCTTTCTTGGCCATGTGCCCAAAGTATGTGAGGCAAACTTCAAAATCCTAGCCTCCAAGAAGAGACTTGGTTTCACCCTCTCCAAGACAGACCTATTTGTTTTCTTGTCAGTCTGTGGTCTGTTCAAGACTTCTCTAGCACCACAACTCAAAGTCATCAATTCTTCTTCTGTCATTCTTAGTCATTGTCCAGCTCTCTGAAGCATAACAAGTAATTTCAAAGACTATGGGTAGGATCAGGAACACCTTAGTCTCTAGACTGACCTTGTTGCTTTTTAGCACTTTGGAGAGGTCCTTGACAGCAGATTTCCCCAATATAATTAGCCTTTTGATTTCCTGACTGCTGTTGTTGATTGTGGAGCCGAGCAAGCTGTAACAACCTCAATCTCTTCTCTATTTATCATGATGCTACCAGTTCGCCCACTGGTAAGAATCTTTGTCTTCTTGATGTTGAGCTTCTGTCCATATTAAAGACTACAGTCCTTGACCTTGACCTTTTGTACCAAACACTTCAGGTCTTCTTCAGTTTCAGCAAGCAAGATTGTGTCATCTGTATATCATAGGTTGTTGATTAGTCTTCCTCCAATCTTGAAATCACATTTCTCCTCATAAAACCCTGCTTCCCTGGTGATCTATTCTGCATACAGATTGAAAAGATATTGATGGAATACCAATTGATGCATTTCAACAAACAGATGCTGCCCTGGATATGCTCAACAAGTTGTGCCAAGAAGTCTGGAGGACAACTACTTGGCCAACTGACTGGAAGAGATCTATATTTATTTCCATTCCCAAACAGGTGACACGACAGAGTGTGGAGATTATTGAATAATATCACTAATATCACACACTAGCAAAATCCTGCTGAATATTATCCAGAATCGACTGGAACAGTGTTATCAACAGAGAACTACCAGAAATATATGTTGAGTATAGAAGAGGTCATGGCAATAGAGACATTATTGCCAATGTCAGATGGGTCTTGTCAGAAAGGAGAAAGTACCAGTAGAATGTCTATCTGTGTTTGATTGACTATGGAAACGCATTTAACTATCTGGATCACAAAAAATTGTGGCAAACTGTGAGGAAAATGGGGATCCAGAACACTTGTTTGCAAAACATTCTATTAGATACCCCTTCCCTCCCCCCCGTACTGGAACAGATCTAGATATTTTCCATTTAGTTGGCCAAGTAGGTATTTTTGAAATTTCTTGGCATAAACTAATACTCACATCGAGGCCTGGCTGCATCTATTCCTGATAGTTTTGTTGTTATTTGACAACTACAAACTTAACGAGGGAAATTACCCAAATCAACAACATTCACAGCACAAAACATTCTCATGATATCACACATAACCCCACCCATTGCAACATCACTGTGATACTAAGTCTGAAATATGTTGCAATAGTTCACAGGCCCCATAGAACCATGCTTAGAGTTACGGGGTTTATCAGGAAAATCAACAGGTTATATAATTCAGGTTGGCAGCAGGATACAATCTCTCAGTTCAGGCCACTTTTCAAGAATGGTCAACTATCATTTGAACTTCAACCTCCTGACTTAGGTCAGTGCTAAAAAGTTCCTTTAGTCCTGTCTGTTATGGTGTTCTCCTCTAGTCCTCTAGAATACTTCGGTGAAGGCAGATACCTAGCTCTAGCTCTGTGAGGCAGTAGTCCCAAGTCAGTTCTCTCTCATGTCAGTCTCTGGTTCTGTGTGGAGGCTGCTGTTCCTTTTGTATAGATCTTGGTCTGCTCTGGTGCAGGAATGTCTGGCTCTGAAGGACTAGCACTGATTCTTCATGCTTGTTAGTGTTGAACTTACAATTACTCTTGCTGAAACTTCTCCATTTAGACCTAGTGGGATGGTAAGACTAGCTAATCCCCTTGTGGATAGACTAACACATCCTTTTTGTATCGTCCGGCACACTCATGTGGCAAAATTGAAGTTAGTCAATGGCCAGGAAAACCATTTAAAACAATAGACTCAATATCCTTCAGTGTTGAATATATTGTTGTTCTTGTTGGGTGCTCTTAAATACGACCCATAGCGACCTTATCAACAACCAATTCTATCTCTGTCCTGTCCTATGCCATCCTCACAATCTCTAATGTACTTGAGCCCAGTAATGCAGTAACTGTGTCAATTCATCCCGTTGAGGGTCTTCCTTTTCTTCACTGATTTTCCACCTTTCCAAGCATGATTTGACTCTCTAAGTAAGTGTCTCTGAGCAACAAACCCCAAGTATGTGAAATGTGATCTTGATACCACATCATTTTTTAAAGGCCACCTTCTCTAATAATTTGATCAGCATGCAGATTGAATAGGTATGGAGGAACTCTGACCTTTTTACATTTAAAACCATGTAGTATTTCCCTGCTCTGCTTTTAAAACAGCTTCTTGGTCTAGGTCTATGGACTGCCAGAAAATTAAACAAATTTTAGAGATAGTGCAACCAGCGTGCAAGTGTGCAAGAGACAAGGATAGTGAAGCCTCAGCTCACATACTTTTGTGACATGTTATCAGGAAGGAAAGTCCTTGGATAAAGATATACTGGCCAGTGAAAGAAAGACAACTCTTCAATGCATTGATAACAGTGACTATTTTAAAAATAGGCTGGATAATGTTTGAGATCATGGGGATAGTGCAGGAGAGGGCATGATTCTGATCTGTTTTTCAGAGAGAGAGACAGAGATAGAGAGGGAGAGAAAGAGAGAGAGAATTAACTCGATGGCAGTGAGGTTTATCTGTGCATTATCTAAATAAAGACTTTCTTCAAAACTAGCTTTTATGTAATAAAAGTTTTCAAGGCAAGAGGTAGAAAGATAAACTTAAGATATTTGATAAAAGACATTTATAACAGAAAGAAATGTTTGAAAGTGTCCTTTCTATGTATGCTCTAAGATAATATGTTGGAATTTATTGTTATTATTATTCATTTCAATCAACATTTAGAGAGATTTTGGATTTCTATTCATTCACTGTTGTA
>NW_006400192.1:282002-282696 GCF_000299155.1 Elephantulus edwardii | reverse complement strand
TCCCACTTAACTGATGTCATCTCCTTGTCAAAAATCAGTTGACCATAAATAGATGGGCTGATTTCTGGGTTCTCAGTTCTATTCCATTGATCTGTGTGTTTGTCATTGTACCAGTACCATGCTGTCTTAAAGACCACGCAGTGTAGTAGGATTTTAAATCAGGGAATGAGATACCTCCTACCTTTTTTTATTTTTAAGGAGTGCTTTGCTTATTCAGGGCTTCTTTCCATTCCAAATGAAGTTGGAAATTGCCTTTTCCATCTTGTTGAAGAATGTTGAAGTTGGAAAGTTTTTAAAAGCTGAAAGTATTCTATTTCTCTTCTTTTTTTTGGTTGTACTTCTAATTGTCAACTTTAAAACTCACAATTAAAAGTTGACCATTGTATTGTAATTGGAAAGGTGAGAAAAGCATTTTTAAAAATTGTTGTTACCTGACACATTGATATATAAGCTAAATGGTAACTTAAAATTTCTTTATGAAGAAAAACTGAATGTTGGTAAGGATAAAACATAAATAGGGTAATAGGGTAATATGCCTTTGGAAACCTCTATGAAATATTAGAGAAATGGTGCTATTTATAGAACAGAGTAAAGATTTTTTTTTTACCCTTTGATTCATATAGTTGCTATGAGTCATGCTTGACTTGCTGGCCCTTAACAACAACTATGTTGTTGTGTTGTTGTTAAGTGCCAT
>NW_006400192.1:274870-276877 GCF_000299155.1 Elephantulus edwardii | reverse complement strand
GAAATATCTGTTTAATGCATTATACCTTCCCGATGATTATGAGATAAAGTAAATAATTTTAGTTTATTGAAAATTTAAATCAATACAGGATTTTTTAAAGTATGTGCAGAAAATAGTGGGTGATCATATGTATATATTTCAAGAGAAAACTCTAGAATAAGCTGATCACAAGGTTATATTTCTTTAATTTTGTACATGAACACGTACATACATAACTTTACTTTTTAAAATATTAAAATCTGTTTAACTGTTCAGATAATAGTAAGTAAAAATGTCAATGTCTATTTAATTTTTATATATGCATAAGTAACTGTATGCTTTGTTGTTAAGTGCCATGGAATCTCTTGCAACTCATAATAATCCTATGCACAACAGCTCTGAAATCTGCTCTATTCTGTGCCAGTATCATTGTTTCCGACACTCCCACCCCCATTCCTCAAGGCACTGAGTATATAACTAAATATTTTAAACTGATTGGTATTTTTAAAACGGCTTGAATTAGAAATAAACAATGATGAATCATATTATCTTATAGGCCTTTTCGTTCTTATTCTTCCATTTCCCCCATAATTTTAAAGGACTCTTTCTTGGGTGATTTTATTTAATTTTAAATGATATTTGAAATCTTTTCATTTCCCTACAATATATAAGAACAGAGAAAAGGACATATTTTAGAAAAATATAATTGAAAAATCTTCTAATTATTTAAAAGAACTCCAGTTATTGGAGATGATTTTTACTCATTAGAGAGTTTTTATTTTTTAATTTTCTTAAAAGTTTGTCATTGAGGAAAGTCTTAAAAGATAGTATTTCAATACCTTGACATTTTGCCCTCCAGATTAAATGAATGTACAACAAACTTAAAGTAACACTCACCACTGGGTATCATCTAGAATTGGTGAAAAATAAATGGAAATCTTCATCTCATTACAATGCCATGAGAAAATGTTTCCATAAAATCAAGATCATTTCATGTTCCAATCAAAGTTTCATGGATCAGATTTGGGGAAAAAAAATAATGTTATAGGCAATTTAGGTAAAACAAGTTTGACAAGTTTTCCACACAACAAAGCTTCAGAGAAGTGATTGTAAAACTCCAGGAGCTTTGAGAAGAAAAGTGTCCTTGTTCTTTAAAGGCTGTAAACCAAACAGGGATTTCTTTCTTTCCTTTTTAACTAGAAGTTTGTAATTGCATGGACAAAAGTATTTTTAAAATTAGTCAAAATAGTATTGATTTTTTTTAATGATTGTGTTCTTATTGCTTGCAATTCTCACAGTTTTTCATTAAAATTTATAATTTGTCACTAAAAATTGCTTTGGTTTTTCTTAAATAGAGAACTGGTTACACATTTCATTTTGAAAAGAAACAGAATTGCATCCTAACTCTGTGAAGACAAAATGACAGTGAAATTGTGTCATGAGGATGAATAAATAATCATTGAATTCTTGCTCATTGCTGTTGAGTTAAAATAGACTCATTTTTGACCTTCCAGTGGATTTTCAAAAGCTGTAAATGGCACAAGAAGAGATTTGCCATCTTTCTCAAGTTGAACTGTTTGTGGATTTGAACCTGCAGAGTGTGCTACTTTTGGGGTTTCAGTTCAATTCTCAATGGAATTTGCCAACAGAGCTCCATAAATACCCATAAAGAGAACAAAAGATATATTTTTTCTTTATTTTTCCCTCTGGTCTCTTAGTAGTTTGAATAGAATCGTATTTGGCCAGCATTACAACTAAAGGGGTTACTTAAGAGTTACAGACATTATTTGATTCAGTTAACAATGTGTGAAAAATAAAAAGTATAGTAGTATTTTGGGTTTTAAAAAATTTCTTTATTGGTAATGCATCAGAAAGCTGGACAATGACTAGGGATGGTAGAGAATTGATGCCTTTGAGCTGTGGGGCTGAAGAAGAACACTGAATATACCACGGGCTGCTAGAATAAACCAATTCTTACTAGAGAGGCTGAAACCAAGCTGCTCTTTGGAGACAAGGATTCTGAAGCTT
>NW_006400192.1:267140-272710 GCF_000299155.1 Elephantulus edwardii | reverse complement strand
CATTTCTGGCTATATTTGTCAGTCTCTTTAGTATAGTAGTTTTAAAACTGCAACAGGACCTTACTTTCTTCTGGCTCACCTAAAGTCCAGTACTATTTTTGTTGTTATGTGCTGTCAGTTGACTCTGACTGATAGCGACCCTATGTACAACAGCTCTAAACCCTGGCTCTATTCTCAGGATAGAACTGATAGAAAGTTCGTTGTTTTTACTAATGTTTCTAATATCTTAAGGTGTTCTGATGGCACAGTGATTAAGAAAATGACTGGTAGCTGAAAAGTGAATAATTTGAGCATATCAGCTGTTCCATGAGAGAATGATGTAGCAGTTTACTTCTGTGGAGATTCCAGATCCTGCTTGGGACATCTACTCTCTCCTGTGATCTCTCTGTAGATGCCATGTGGCATTCATAGTTGGAAATTGCATAGATTGAAGGAGACTAATCAACATGACCTTGCTTTCCAAAACTGAGGAGAACCTAAAGTGTTTGCTATAGAAGATGAAGGACTGCAGTCTTCAATATGGATTTAAGCACAACATCAAGAAGACAAAGATTCTTACCACTGGGCCAATTGGTAGCACCATGATGTGTGGATAAGATTGATGTTGTTAACAATTTCAGCTTACTCAGCTCCATGATCAACACACTTGACATCAGCATTCAAGAAATCAAAAGATGAGTGGCTCTGGGGAAAGGTGCTGTCAAGAACCTCTCCAAAGTGCTATAGAGCAATGTTTCTGGAGACTTAGAAGTGCCTGATTCAGGCCATGGTTTTCCCAAATACTTACTATGTATAAAGAGCTGGATGATAACTAAGGATGACAGAAGAAAAATTGATGCCTTTGAGTTGTGGTGCTGGAGAAGATTATTGAACGTACCATGGACTGCCAGGAGAACAAACAGGTTTATCCTTGAGAAGGTGAAACAAATTGCTCCTTGAATGCAAGGATTTTGAAGTTTCATCTTACATATTTTGAGCATGTGGCCAGGAAGGACAAGTCCCTGGAGCAAGGGAGGGAGGAGGAACAGCATAGGAAAGGAAGACCCTAGATGAGATGGACTGACACAGTCACTCAGTAACTGAGATGTGTCAGAGATGATGAGACTGGTTCCATAGGGTTGCTATGAGTTGCAGGTGACTCAATGGCACATAATAAAAAAACAATAGCAAACTAAGTAAGAACTTTGTTTAGCTAGCCATAAAAAAGGAACATGCAGACATTTACTAAACCTTTTGACTATTCTAAAGATTATCATTTAAATCAGAACCAGTAGATATATGTCAGTAATAAGAATGTAAATACATAAACTCTTGAAATCTATATTATCAGAATATGAAAAATCCCACATACAGAGGATATTAATGAGAGCTTGAGTAGCATTATAAAATGGAGGAAGTTGAATTTAAATAGCTTACTTTATAGTTTGAAAAATAAAAATAACATATGTATGTGAAGATGGAAATAATGAAAATAAGTAGTTTTTAAAGGTTAAGAACATTGGTTTTATAATCTGAGAAGCTGGTTTCTAGTCTTAACCATAGTTTATCACCACTATAATTTCAAACATTTTACATGATTTATCTGAGTTTTAAGTTTTCTTCTTAAAATTAGTAATAATGATAATGATATTCTATATGGAGTTATTACTCAGAATGCCAGAAAATTCTTCATAAATATTAACTAATATTAAAAGTGAAGTCTCTGGGTGATATGAAGAATTGAACACTCTACTACTAAAGAAATATTGGTAATTGAGTCTATGCAGAAATAACTTGAAAGAAGAGTAATTTGCTTCTGAAAATTGAGTCCCTAAAAATTCTGTGGCATATAGTCCTACTTTAAAACCCATGCAGTCGCTATGACTTGAAATAGGCTCAATAGCAATGCTTTACCCCCCTTTATTACTGTGGCATATAGTCCTACTTTAAAACCCATGCAGTCGCTATGACTTGAAATAGGCTCAATAGCAATGCTTTACCCCCCTTTATTACTATAACTATCATCATTACAGGAAGTTCTGGTGGCAAGGAGTTGTGCTGGTTCAAAGGTACGTGTTCAAAGGTGTTTCAAAGTTGTGATTCAAAAGTGTATGGTTTAAATCTACCAGCTGCTCTATGAAAGAAAGATGGATAGTCTCCTCCAACACAATTAACTGCCTCTGTAAACTCACTGGAGGGTCAGGTATGGATTGGTTTTGACTAGTTACTGAATCAATCCATCTCATCAGGGGTCTTCTTCTGTGCTGTCCCTCCACCCTTCTGAGCATGATGTCCTTCTCCAAGGATCTGTCCTTCCTGGTCACATGCCCAAATGACATGAGACAGTCTTTTATTATTTAAGATTATGCTTTTAATTATCAAGTTTCTGATTTTTAAGGTAAAAAAGTTGGCAATTATGAAATTTTACTGATTTACAGATATTTTACTCATTGTTTTTTACAGTAGGGTCTTAACCAACTTATAGCTGACCCTCCAGCAGGTTTTAGAGACAGTTAATTGCACAGGAGGAGATTGCCATCCTTCTCCCACAGTGAGGCTGGTGGTCTTAAACTGCATGCCTTTGGGATTAAAGCACAGCTTCTTGCCACTAGGCTATCAGAGCTAATGACAAGTTTTCTAATGTAGTTTGTTTTTTTCCCTTAAAATTTTCTAACATAATTTTGTATGTTAACTATTTCAGCTATCTTGGCTCCAAGATCAACACTCTTGGCATCAATAGTCAAGATATCAAAAGACAAATTGCTTTAGGGATGTCTGCTGGACCTTTCTAAAGGGCTAAAATGCAATGATGTCAGTCTAGAGACTATGGTGTGCCTTATTCAGGCCAGGGTCTTTGCAATTACTTGCTATGCATCAGGGAGTTAGACAATTAATAAGGACGACAGAAGAATTTATGCCTTTGTGTTGTGGTGCTAGAGAAGAGTATTGGTGCTAGAGAAGAGTATGTGGACCCCCAGGAAAAGAAACAGGTCTGTCTTGGAGAGGATGAAACCAAGTTTCTTCTTGGAGGAAGGGTTTTGAAACTACATCTCACATACTTTGAGCATATGGCCAAGAGGGACCAGTCCTTGGAGAAGGACATCATTCTTAGAAGGGTGAGGGGACAGCACAAATGAAGAGAATCCCAAATGAGATAGATTGACATGTTAACACGGGCAAGGGGGTTAGGTGTGTCAGAGTCAGTGAGACTTGGCTTGGGATAGGCAGGGCTCAGAGCTATTTTACATAGGGTTGCTATGAGTTGTAGGCAACTTGATGGCACAAAACAACAACAACAACATATCACACACATGCTATGCTGAAGTCCTAAACAAGTGGACACTACAGGGAGAATTATCCATCTGCAGACTTCACTAAAATCATCACAGAACTTAAACAATCACCAAGATTTAGTAGGCATATGATTTATGTATGTATACATGTGTGAGAACACATGCATACTACAGTGGGTTATTCAATGTGACATCTAGCCATTGGTTTTTATTTTAAACATATAACTGAGTTGTTTTTGTGTACCATCAAATCAGAATGGACCTATAGCTGACAGTTCGGTGGGTTTGCAGAGACAGTTATCGAATGGGAGAAAATTGCCCATCCGTCTCCCGCAGAGCAACTGGTGGATTTAAACTGTGAACTGTGGATTTGAACTTTGGGATTGCAGCCCAACTTTTTAACCACAAGTCCACCAGAACTATGTCCCAGCTGGGTAGGACTATGCAAATGTTGTATATGTAGGACTATGCAAATGTTGTATATTTATGATCTTATCAATGAAAGTGGATAGTTTGCTAATAAAAAATAGTAAAAAAATTAGGCATATAAACTACTAATGAAGGGGTTAATCTTTTTTTCAAATAACTAGTGATGCAAATTGGTAGAAACAAGCAGATAAGTTATGTAAACTACTAACAAGGGGATTAATTAGTTTCGCCATCCTGCTAGGCTTAAATTGAGATGGTTCAGAGGCAGAAAATGGGCATCTTGCCACTCTATGAATAAAAAGAAAAAGCAGAGAGTGAAGAACATTCTTTTGGGCCAGAGATTTCTGTACCACCCAGAACAGCAGCACTAACAGTTTAGATAATAAAGAACTAGACACTGCTGTTGGACACAGTTGAAGTAAACCTGCTGTTCCATGGAGGGAATGCTTAGGGTCTTCTTACTGGTGGAGTGGTGCTAGGAGGATGTTATAATTGTCAAAACAAAGAAAGTTTTTAACATTAACCCAGCACAGTGTTAAATGCCCAGTGAAACAAATGTTAAAAGATCCTGTGTGCCTACCCGAGAAGCTGTCCTAGTTGAAGAATTGTATCCTGATTGTTGCCTAATGGAATTTGAATCTGCTAGTTCCCTAACAAGGGAAATCTGGTGACTCAGTGGTAAGTAGTTATGCTGCCAACCCAAAAGCATGTGGTTGAAATCCACCAGCAGCTACACTGGAAAAGATTAATTTACTGCTTCTGAAAACCAGCTGCACGCTCAGCTATGGATCAGTTCTGACTCAACAGTACAAAATAGCTGCAATTATTCTAACAAACTTTGTAACTTTGAGTATTGTCTGTGAGCTCAGTGTGGTCTTTCCAATAGATTAATGAATCAAGTACTATCATCATGAGAGTATGAGAGGGACAGTTGGTGTTAAAATTGATACATATATAATTGGAGAGCTCTTTGTGTCCTTGATCCCAAGTCACAAAGAGGTCAGGAAACAAGGACAGACCTTCTGTCTCCAGGGACACCCTAGTCTTTCTCCCCCTATTAATGATCCTTGCATCATCCCTTCCCTTTGGTGATGTACACTGTATTTCTACTAAGGTGACCCAAAAGAGTGTAGAAATTATGGAACAATATCACTAATATCAGACGCAAACACAATCCTGCTGAAGATTATCTAAAAATGACTGGAAGAATACATCAACAGAGAACTACCAGGAATACAAGCTGGGTTTAGAAGAGGTTGTGGCACTAAAGACACTATTGTTAATGTCAGATGGATCTTGGCAGAAAGCAGAGAGTACCAGAAGAATGTCTGTGTTTCATTGACTATGCAAAGACATTTGACTGTATGGATCACAACGAATTGTGACCAATCTTGAGGAGAATGGGAATCTCAGAACACTTGATTATGCTCATGTTCAAAAACTGTACTCAGGTCAGGAAGTAGTCCTCAGAACAGAGCAAGGAAATACTGCGTGGTTCAAAATCAGGAAAGGAGTGTGTCAGGGATGTATCTACATACCTTTTCAACAGATATGCAGAACAGATCATTCAGGAGGCTGGACTTTATGAGGAGGATTGTGGCATCAAGATTGGAGGAAGACTCATCAACAACCTATGCTATACAAATGACACAACCTTGCTTGCTGAAACTGAGGAGGACCTGAAGCGCTTGTTGGAGATGGTCAATGATTATCTTATTGAATATGGATTGAAGCTAAACATGAAGAAGACAAAGATTCTCACCATGGGCCAATTGTCAACACTATGACAGAGAAGAGATTGAGGTTGTTAACATCTACAGCTTGCTTGGCTCCACAATCAACACTTTTGGCATCAGCAGTCAGTAAATT
>NW_006400192.1:264623-265620 GCF_000299155.1 Elephantulus edwardii | reverse complement strand
GGAAAGTGTTTGGTGTTGCTCTCAGTTTAAGACAGGTTTGGAAGCAGGAGTGGTATCCACTTCCTAAACAACATGCCTCTGGAAACTCTATGAACTTTGAGAAATATTGATAGTTGTAGAAAGGCTTCAGGTCTTTTATTCCTAGGGTTGCTACGAATCATTGCTGGATTTGATGGCAATCAACAACACAAAACAACATGAGTCATACTTAATGACACCTAACAACAACTAGTTCTGAAATCCCCATAACCCTAACAAGATGCTTTTGCCTTAATAAACTTTTCTTTTTGTTTGAAAAAAAAAATCTATGTAATTGGATGAATTATAAGGCCTTTAATATTAGAGAAAGACAAATGATGTTAGGTAATTAAGCACATTTATGTAAAAGTTGTTAAAATAGTATGTATGCTTCAGTCTTGTTTGTGCTGAAAAATGAGGCTTTGGAATTTAAGAACGGAAGAACAAACAGATTTTGTGAAAGATGCATTTATTCTGCTAGATTCCAATTTCTTGCAAAATCCAGTTACGGTAGGCTGTCACTCGAGTGTATACTCCTGGTTTATCTGGCAGACCGCACTGATAGCCCCAGCTTACTATCCCCACAAGGAACCAAAGCCGTCGTGAATCTTCTTGTACTAGTGGACCACCAGAATCACCCTTAAGAAAAGAGAATGATTGATTAGTCAGTTTGAAGGCAAGACCAAGACATTTGAGAAGGATTCTTTTTTCTTCTTTTAATCAAAGTTTATAAAGAACTTGGATTTCCATTCATTCATTGTTGCACATTTTCCTCCCTGTCCCCCTTACCCCACAGTTCACTTTTTTCTTTGGAAAAAAATGTTCTTTTATTGTTCTACAGTCCCCTACCCCTGCATTGCTGTAACTTGTGGTTGCTGTGATGCTGAACACTGGGACACTGATGCACCAAACGTGGTAATGCTTACTCATGGCAGACAGTGTTTGCTGGAGCTTCCAGACTAAAACAAGCCTGGAAGCA
>NW_006400192.1:260739-262708 GCF_000299155.1 Elephantulus edwardii | reverse complement strand
CTATTCCTGGAGCCTTATTTTTTGCCATTTCCTTCAAAGCAGCCTGAACTTCTTCTTTCATCACCATAGGCTCTTGCACTTATGTTGTTTCATGAAATTCTTCTGTGTCTTCTAATTCCTTTCGATACAGTGACTCAGTATATTCCTTCCATCTTCTTTTAATACTTCCTGGATCATTTAACATTCTGCCAAAAGCATCGATTGATTTTGAATATTCCCATATCCTGTGTCTATATCACTTTTATTCATTATTTTATAAAAATACATTTCCATATCCATTTGAACTTATTTCCAATAGATTAGCCCTTCTGGTTATAGTAGCTACACATTTGTGTGACAATAGGTGCATCTGTGATTCTCATAGAAGTCATTTTCCAGGGTGTAGCTATTTTGTACAATGTATCATAAGCTTCTAGCCCACATGATCTACCAATTAAAAATTTTCTTATATGAATAAATTTCTAGAATTCTTAATTATGTTTATATTCATAATGATCTCACAGATTTTTGTTGTTATATTGTGCCGTTGATTTGCCTGTGACTCATAGTGACCCCATGAAAGACAGGCTTGCACTCTGCCCTATCCTGAGCCAATCTCTCTGTCTCTAACACACCTACCCTATTACCCCAATTACTGTGTCAATCCATCTCATACAGGAACTTCCTCTCCTGTGTTGACCTTTCACCCTTCCAAGCGTAAAGTTCTTCTTTAAAGGCTGGTCCTTTCTGGCAACATACCTAAACTACGTGAGACAGAGCTTCAAAATCTTTGTCTCCAGGACAGACCTACTAGTTTTCTTAGCAGTTCAGGGTACGTACTATACTCCTCTCCAGCACCACAATGCAAAGGCATCAATTCTTCTTCTGTCATCCTTAGTCATTGTCCAGCTATACAATACATAAACAAATAATTACTATGGCTTTCATCAGCCACACCTTGGTCTCTAAACTGACAGTTGATATCATTGCTTTTTGACATTCTAGAAAAGTCCCTAGCAGCACAATTTTCCAGTACAATTCATCTTTTAATTTTGTGACTACTCATGCCAAGAGCATTGATTGTAGATCTCAGGAAAATTAAATTCTTAACAACCTCAATCTCTTTTCCATCTATTATAGTGCTGCTAATTGGCCCAGTGGTGAGAATCTTTGTATTTTTGCTACCTGAGTGCTGCAGTCATTGACATTCTACAGCAAACACTTCAAGTCCTTCATAGTTTCCGCCAGCTCGTGTGTCATCTGCATAAGGCAAGTTATTGATGAGTCTTCCTCCAATCCTGATGCCACCTTCCTTCTCTTAAATCTAGCCTCCTGAATGATCTTCTCCGCATATAGGTTGAAAAGGTATGAAGAAAAGATCTGTCCCTGACACAATCCTTACTTGATTCTGAACTATATAGTGTTTCCTTGCTCTGTTCTGATGACAGTTTCCTGGTCTAAATAAATGTTTCACATTAGCACAATCAAGTGTTCTGAGATTCCATTCTTTTCAAGGTTAGTTGCAATTTGTCATGATCCACATAGTCAAATGCCTTTGCATTGTTAAAAAAAACTAAACAGAAGCAGACTGTCTTCTGGCACTCTCTGCTGTCAGCCAATACTCATCTGACATTGGCAATGATATTCCTAGTGCCATAGTCTCTTCTAAACCCAGCTTTTATTTCTGGTAGTTCTCCATAATGTTTAGATAATCCTCAACAGGATTTTGCTTGTGTGTTACATTAGTGATCTTGCTCAATAATTTCCAAACACTGTTAGATCCATCTCTGTTGGATCCTTCTTGGTCTTTTATTCTTCCTTTGTAATGACTTTTGGCGTTCTTTACGAATGATGTTCTCGATATCCTCCCACAGCTCATCTGGTCCTCATTCATTAATGCTCAAGGCCTCAAACCTATTTTCAAGATAGTTTTTAAAATCAGGTGGTGGGATATACTCAAAGTCAAATTTTGTTCTTGTGGATTTGTTTT
>NW_006400192.1:256532-260159 GCF_000299155.1 Elephantulus edwardii | reverse complement strand
TATGATTGTCTGATTCAAAATGTCCCATGTCAAACAATCTCAGCTTGCCAATACCTCATATGTTAATATTTTTGTGTTTTATTTCTTATTTAACAATATCCAATTTCCCTAAATTTGTACTTCTTATATTTTACATTTCCTTTACTAGTGTCTGTTTGCAACTGTTCCTTTGTGTTTCTCAATATGAAGACTCAGACTCTGGTGTGATATTTTCTCATCCAATCTAAGTGTGTTCTTTGTTTATAGAGTTTTTGAAGGCCTGTTATTTTGGAAGTGAAGGTCCAATTCTTCTTCCTAGACTGTCTTAATTTGGATGCTCAGATTTAGAACAATATCTGATAGACAAGCATTTTATCCAAAACATCAGATGAAAGACCTTTCTCTATTACATAACTAATAGATTCGGTATTGGATGTCTCCTTTGAAGAGTGTGTTGTGGTCCTCTCCCCTTGCCCTACCAGCACTCTGTACTGTTCCCTTATCTCGCTCCACCAGTTCCCACTTCTCTTCTTCCCCCAACTAGCCCTTGCTATGATGGCTCAGGCCATTCCGGTTCTCTCATTACCTCTCTATGCCCCAGAATCCTTAAAAATTTTTCATTCTGGTGACTATTAAAACTAAATTTGTATGACAATGAATAAAGCACTTCTTATAAAATAATTTACAGCCTAGTTAATAATAAAACAATCAATCAAAAATGCTTGTGCATGTAAAAAACAAGTCAGGGAGATAAATCTTACATGCTACAAGGTAGGGTATCTTGGGCTCTAGTATTAGACAGCCTGGGTTTGAATCTTAGCTTCTTCATTTATTAGACCTTGGGTAAGAAACTTAACAGCACTTATGCTTCAGTTTTACAAGTTTAGGTGAATTAACATATAAAGCATTTGGCGCAAAACTGGCCTGTAGTTAGAACTAATAAAAGCCACCTAGTATTTAACTTAAGCTATTATTATAAACTTGGAATATGTTTGTCATTCATTTGGCTGCTGTTAATAGCTAGTTATCGTAATACTTAAATTACTTATCTAGATGGTGGGAAGGATAAATCTATGAATCACTAACTTATATGGCAAGCACTGGATTGAGAGACTTGTCTCTTTTACATGGTCCACATGTACGCTACATAATCAGATCCCAGTACCATCCCATCATTGTGCTTTTGTTGCCTTTTCTTCTACACTGAGTAATTTCTCTTTAAGCTTTCTATGAAGAGAGAGTGAGCAAATGAAAACTTGACAGGCAAATAATTTGTCCTCTACCTGGTCGACTTCACTTTCTGTCTGCAGACATCTTAATCTGTACTCTAGACTGTGTAGTCTAGACTTTAGACTTGTTAAGTGAAGCAATGTGTATTGGGTCATTGTTTTGCTAGTGCAGTGCCTGCCACCTAAAAATTAATTCATACATTTTAAGTGAATGAATGAACAGAATGGAAACAGGTAGAATCTCATAAGAACTTGTTGAAGAGTAGTATTTTTAGGCACAAATTCTTCATATTATAATATTTTGAAAGAACATTGATACCTGGAGGGAAATATTCAGGCAAGGTTTTGTGATGACTGGTTACTTAACTGTACCAGAAGGAAGGGCAAAATTTGTATACACCGCAGACAAGGGGCATTTATAAATGGTGAAGCATGAGTAACACACTTTTACATCTTATAAGTCAATTTTAACTAATACTCTTAAAAACTCTAGAATGCCATTGTGGAAATATACTGATTATTTGATGGATGAATTGTTTGGAAAGCTATCAAGAAATTTGACAGTTTCTTTTTGGATGGCTAACAAAGAAGGAAGTAGGAACATTTCTTGTTTCTATTTAAAAAGAATAAAGAGGAAAATTAAAAACAACAATATTTGTGTAATTGAGAAACAGACCTCCACTCACATACAATTTGTAATCAGTAATAATTCAGTTGGGGAAATATGCTTATAGACTTGGTCTTTTGTACAGACTAAATCTGTCAGCTATCGCTCTAAAACTAAACATCCAAATTAAGGCATATTAGGAAGAAGGATTGGCCATTTACTTCCGAAATAGATCAGGACTTCAAAAACCCTATGTACAGTAGAGCACACTTAGAATAGACTAACAGATATGGTAACTGTGGCCAAGCCCTCAAATTTGGAAAAACAAAGGAGGAGGAACAGTTGTAAGCAGAAACTAATAATTGGAACGTGGAATATGAGAAGCATGAATGTAGGGAAAACTGGATATTTTTAAGAAATAAATGGAACACATAAATATTAACTTATTAAGTATTAGCAAAATGAAATGGATTGGCACAGGACATTTTGAATCAGACAAATGATACTACATCAGATATGAAAAGATGAGGAGAAATATAGGGTTGCTTTCATAGTCAAAAAGGCTGTTTTTAGAATATTGCGAGTAACAGGATAATACTCACATACATAGGAAGACCTGTTAATATTACTATCATTCAAATTTATGCACAACCAACCAGAGCGAAGAAGGAAATAGATTTCTTCCAACTATTGTAGTCAGAAATCGATCAAACATGTAGCCCAGATGCATAAATAATAATGGGTGACTGGAATGTGAAAGTTGGGAATAAGTCAAAAGGATCAGGAGGTAGAAAATATGGACTTGGTAACAGAAATGAGGGTGGGGATAGAATTCTGCACAATCAATGATTTATTCATTGCAAATACTATTTATAAGAAAGATGAACACAAGCTATACATATGGATTTCACTTGATGGGATATGCAGGAAACAGATCAGTTACGTTGTGGAAGGGATTGTTGGAGAAATTCAATGTCAGCAATAGCAATGAAATCTAGGCCAGTGCTGATTGTGGAATAGACCATCAACTATTCATAAGCAAGTTCAAATTAAAGCTGAAGAAGGTCAAATCACACATCCACGGAAATAAAAATTTTATCTTGAGTCTATCCTTCCTGAATTTAAAAACCAACTCGGGAACAGGTTTGAGGCCTTGAACACTAATGAACAAAGACCACATGAGCTATGGAAAAATATAAAGAATATTGTTCATGAAGAATGGAAAAGGTCATTACAAAGAAGGAGGAAGAAGAAAAGACCAAAATGGATGCCAGAAGAGACTCTGAATATTGCACTAGTGTGCTGAGAAGCCAAAGCAAAGGGAAGAAATCAGGATATTAAGGAGCTGAATAGAATATTTTAAAAGGCAGCTTAGGAAGATAGGAAATGTATTATAATGAAATGTGCAAGGAGTTGGAGTCAGAAAAATCAAAAGGGCCGAACTCGCTTAAAGGAACTAAAGATCAAATTAAAAATGCAAGTTGCAATGGATGCTATGGGCAGAATACTGAATGATTCTGGAAGCATTTAAAAAAGATTGAAGGAGTATACAGAATCACTCTACCAAAAAGAACTGACAGACACAGAAAAATGTCATGAAACAACATATGATCAAGAGCCAATGGTGATGAAGGAGGATACTCAGGCTGCTCTGAAAGACTTGGCAAAAAAATAAAGCCCTAGGAATTGATGAATACCAACTGACATAATTCAACAAGCAGATGCTGCCCTAGATGTGTTCACCAGGTTGTGCCAAGAAATCTTGACCACTACCTGGCAAACTAATTGGAAGAGATCCATATTTATTCCCAC
>NW_006400192.1:253040-255092 GCF_000299155.1 Elephantulus edwardii | reverse complement strand
TGCATAAAATTTACTTAGAAATGCAACAGCTGTCACTCTTTTTGTTTTAGGTACCCTAGAGTCCACAACTCGTGGTTGCCATGAGTTATGATCAGCAGATCTAAACATGTCGTACTTGTGCCATCCTCATTATCTCTGCCATGTGAGTCCTTTGTAGCTGTCACTGTGCCACATCATCTCCTTGAGCACCATGTCTGTCTATCTCCTAGAAAGTCCTCCTGTCTTTCACTGACCCTCTCCCTTTTCCAGCATGATGATATTTCTGGGGACTAGTCCCTTCTTAATAAAAGCCAGATCAATATTACATCATTCTAGGCCATAAGATTATCTTCTTTCTTTCACTAAGCAGTTTGTTTTGATAGATTATGCAACTCTGACAGTGATAAGCAGTTGGCAGTAATAAGCCTCTAATGGCCTGTGGTTTGAGTCCATCAACTGCTTTGTGGGAGAAAGTTGTGCAATCTGCTTCTTTAATGGTTATAACTTTGGAAACATTGTGAAGCAGTTTTAATCTGTCTTATAGGGTGACTATGGGTTGAAGTAAATTCAACAGTGATGGATTTGGTGTGCTGTTGGGTTTCAGACATATGAACAAATACTAATGAAAGGACTAACTACATCAATTCAGTTAAGGCATGTAATAAAATATTTTAATATTAAAAATTTACTTCTAATTACTATAGAAAGAACATTTTAAAATATTTTTGCAGTTTTATATTTGCTTGAAAAACATAAAATTCAGGTTAGAGCTACACAAGAGTGTTCTGAAGACTTCATCAATAGGGAATTGCACTGCTAACACAAACACTGCATCTCTGTGGCAGTTCAGTTCACCAGCAGTTTTGCTGGGGAATGATAGACAATCACCTTGCGTTTAATTAGTCTTGAAAGTCCAATGCAGGTTTATCTGTGGGTTTATTCTGACTCGGTAGCAATGAGAAGGAAAGGGACAGAAAGAAAGACAGAAAGAAGCAGCCAGAGAGAAAGAGAGCACCAAAGAGTTATATAATCTAAAATTTTCCATTTGTGATTTATCACTACTGTGGAAGCTGCTGTGACTCAAATAACAAGATTTTTATGTAAATTTTGTATCTTCAAGGTACTACTGTACTTTAAGTTATATTTATATTTAAAATATGTTCATTGATTTGTTTAAATAAATGATTGATATTTTCATTTAAAATTTTCTAGGTATTAAATTTCAAGGAGGAAGTGATTAAAATCAGCAAACACAGCTTCATGTTACCAACAAAATTAAAAATACTTGGTTTTCTTAATTGCTTATGTATATGTGTCTGACATATTTAATCTACATTTAGTATGTAATACAAGCTGGGTTTGGAAGAGTCCATGACACTAGAGAAATTATTGTCAAAGTCAGATGGATCTTGGCTGAAAGCAGAGAGTACCAGAGGAATGTCTATCTGTGTTTCATTGATTATGCAAAGGCATTTGACTGTGTGGATCACAACAAACTGTGACTAACTTTGAGAAGAATGGGAATCCCAGAACACTTGATTATGCTTACACAAAACCTATACTTGGTCCAGGAGGCGGTAGTCAGAACAGACTAAGGAAACATTGTAGGATGGTTCAAAATTAGGAAGGGAGTATGATGGGGATGCTTCCTGTTTCCATATCTTTTCAATCTGTATGCAGAACAGATCATATGGGAGACTGAACTTTATGAGGAGGAGTATGGCATCAGATTTGGAGGAAGACTCATCAACAAGCTGCATCATGCAGATGATACAACTTTGCTTGCTGAAACTAAGGAGGGCCTGAAGCGCTTGCTACAGAAGGTCAAGGACTGAAGTTTTCAATATACATTAAGGCTCAACATCAAGAAGACACCATGGTAGATGGAGATGATATTGAGATTGTTAACAATTGTAGGCTCCACAGTCAACACTATTCACACCAGTCAGGTAACCAAAAGACGAATTGCACTGGGGAAGTCTGATATCAGGGATTTCTTCAAAGTGCTAGAGCGCAATGATGTCAGTCTAGATACTGGCTTGAAAATGAATAAGGATGACAGAAGAATTGATG
>NW_006400192.1:229415-252810 GCF_000299155.1 Elephantulus edwardii | reverse complement strand
CAGATGAGATGGATTGACACAGTTACTGTGGCAATGTGATTATGTGTATCAGAGTCAGTGAGACTGGCTCAATATAGGGTCACTATGAGTTCTGGATGACTTGATTGCACATAACAACAAAAAGGCAGTTCCCATGGTGTTAGAGTCATCTATGATCCAGTTTCAACTTGGTGATAAGATAACAACATTGACAATAGAGAAAACTCCGGTGGCCTAGTGGTAAGGAACTGTGCTGCCAATTAGAAGGTTGTAGTTTGAATCCACCAGCAGCTCCAGAAGAGAAAGAGGAGCCATCTCTTCCTGTGAGGTTAAACTGCCTCTAAAAACCTGCTGGAGGGTGAACTATGAGTTGAATCCAAACTCAACAATACACAACAACAGCAACATTGTCTGTTGGAGGGAGATCTAGAAACCACAGTTCACAGGGGGAATTACACTCCTAACTTAAAGTCCATGCCTCTCTGCCAATTCAAATCCACCACTGACTCTGAAGAAGAAACACTGAAAATCTCCTCCCATGTGATTATACAGGCTTGGAAAAATCAGTAGAGATTCAGTTACTAGTTGGTTATGACTTTTTGACAATGAATTAAAGGTTTGAAGTTTTGTATGTTGCTTTCCCCCCTTTCTCTATCTCTCTTGTTGCTTTAATTTTTAAAATTGGCTATACAGGCTAAAGAATTGAAAACCAGATGCTTTTAATTGTAGAATTGTATTCTTGGCCACTTTGTAATTATACTTGTCAAAATTTCATTTTCATTATAGGTTAATTCAATATAAATATTTTTATTTTCAAAAAATACATTTTCAAGAATTAGGTGCTCTTGAGTCCACTATGACTTGTAGCAACCCTCTGAGCAATATATTAGAACATTGCTCTGTCCTGCACAATTGTCACAATCTCCACTTTGATAAAGCTTAATTGGTGCAGTCCCTGTGCTACTAAATGTTACAAACATCTTGGGTGATCTCATTATCTTGAACTTACCTGGCATGCATCTACTCCACCATTAGGAACTCCAGCACACACCATTCCAGGCAAAATAGCTCCATTATACTTATCTGGTGCATTACATACACTATTCCTTATTATTCTAACCCTTGCTTGCTCCAAATCTGTAACTGTGTTACCTGTTAAATATAAAATCAGAGAGAAAACAGAGTTTAAGATAGGAAAATTAATTATTGTGCTTATGTGAAACCTATACTTGAACAAGGAGGCAGTTGTCAGAACAGAGCAGAGACACTGTATGGTTCAAAATCGGGAAGGGTGCACACCAGAAATGTATTCTGTCTCCATACCTTTTCAACCTATATGCAGAACAGATTATCCAGGAGGCTGGGCTGTATGAGGAGGAATGTGGCATCAGGATTGGAGGAAGATTCATTAACAACCTGTGTTGCACAGAGGACCCAACCCTGCTTGCTGAAACTCAGGAGGACCTGAAGTGCTTGCTGCAGAAGGTCAAGAAAGGACTGCAGCCTTCAAAATGGATTGAAGCTCAATATCAAGAAAACAAAAATTCTCACCACTTGGCCAATTGGCGGCATCAGTATGGATGGTGAAGAGATGGAGATTGTTAACAGTTTTAGTTTGCTTAGCTCCACAATCAACACTCTTGGTACCAGCAGCCAGGAAATCAAGAGATGAATTGCATTGGGAAAGTCATCTGTCAGGAACCTCTCCAGAGTACTGAAGAGTAACAACATAAGTCTGGAGACTATGTTGTTCCTGGTCCAGGCCATAGTCCTTGCAATTGCTTGCTATGTGTCAAAGAGCTAAACAGTGACTAGGGATGATAGAGAGAGAATTTATATCATTGAGCGGTGGTGCTGGAGAAAAGTGTTGAATATACCATGCACTGCTAGGAGAACAGTTTCACCCTGGAGAAGGTGAAACGAGGCTGCTCCTTAGATGCAAGGATTCTAAAATTTTGTCTGATATACTTGGACATGTTACAAAGAGGCACCAGTCTTTGGAAAGGGACATCATGCTTGGGAGATTACTGCCTCTAAAAACATGATGGAGGGTCAGCTATGAGTTGGTTCCTACTTGATGGTAAACAACACCAACAATCTTAAAATGAATAATGTATACTGTATAAAAACAGATAAGGGAGAAAACTGTTTAAAAGGGATATGTGATTAAGTACTATTGTCATGACTGGAGTCCGGAACGAAGGCTGTATAGTGGAGTGGACCTGGGGGCAGAGATAGTATAACAATGAAAGAATTTTTCTTTTACTTTTCAAAGAGAAGAGTGAACTGATGGGGGGAGGAGCGAGCAGGGAGAAAAGTGCAACAATGAATGAATGGAAATCCAAGTCTGTAAATTTTCATTAAAATTAATAATAATAATAATAATAATAATAAAAAGCAAAAAAGAACCAATTATTGTTCCATTGATTTGACTGTGACTTATAGTGACTGTATGTATCTTTGTACTATTAATAGATTAATTTTAAATTAGAAAATTTCATATTGACTATCCTTTAATCTAGTAGCAAAATAGAAAACAGTCTACTTTTAGGCTGGATTTGTTTGTTTGTTTTTCAAAATTGGCATGCAATTGTTTTCCACAGCCAACACATTGCCATCATATGACCACCCCCCCCTCCCAGTGCTAATTCCTGAAAGGGTTCAATGTCAACCAAGTATTTTTGGCAGAGTGGTCTGTATATTCCTTTCATCTGCTTTTTCTTCTTCCTGCATGATTCAAGATTTTTCCCATAAAATCCTTCAACAGAACCTGAGGCTTGAATTTGTATTTTTGTTCTTTAAACTTAAGACATGGTACATATGTTCTTCCTTCTTGGTTTTCTAACTCCAACTCTTTGCACATTTTGTTGTACTACTTTGCTTTGCCTTCTCAAGATGTTCTTTGAAATCTTCTGTTCAGTTTTCTTATATTAGCATTTCTTCCCTATGTTGTGATTTTATTACATTCTAGTGCAAGTTCCTAATGATTGCTGTACAGAGGTAACTTGTGGTTGCTGTGACACTGAGCACTGTGATACTGATGTCCCAAATGTGATAATGGTTACCCATGGTGGACAGTGTTTGGTGGAGTTTCCCTATTAAATAAAACAAGCCTGGAAGCAGGAGTGGCATCCACTTCTGAAATGGCTTGCCTCTGGAAACTCTGTGAAAAGTGCTCAGGCTTTTTGTTCATAAGGACACTATGAATCATTTACAACTTGATGGCACCTAACAACAATAGCAATGATGACATAGAGAGAGCTACGTTGGCCTAGTGTACAGAAAGTTATTTTACCAAGCCCAAGGTGGGTGATTTTAATTTGTGGCTCCCAGGCCTGGTTCAAATTGTTTTTCTGTCAAACATTCTAGGTTGTATAGCTCTGGTCTGTGCACTGCTGTACAGATGTAATTCGTGGTTTCTGTAATGATAAACACTGTGACACTGATGTGCCAAATGTGATAATGGCTACCCATGGCAGACAGTGTTTGGTGGAGCTTCCCAATTAAAACAAGCCTGGCAGCAGGAGTGGCATTCACTTCCAAAATGGCTTGCCTCAGGAAACTCTATGAACAGTGCTCAGGCTTTTTGTTCATAGGGTCGTTATGAGTTGTCTACAACTCGACGGCACCTAACAACAACAACAACAATGATGCAAATTCCAGAGTCTCTTCGGATACCCATTTTGGTCTCTTTCCCCCCTTCCTGTTTCTATAATAACCATACTTAATTCAGTCAATAAAGAAACATAAGAAATATTTATGTACACATGGGATTCCTTTGCTTAGTTGGTTTCGGGTGCTTTTGAGGTAAGGGAAACACATTGCAACCTATGGATAACAAAAGAACTTTGCCTAGTCCTACGTCATTTTCACAAGTTCCTGTGTTCATTGCTTTGGCTATTGGGTCAATTTGTATTATTGTATTAGATGCAGGAGTTAATTCATTCCAGAATATGTTATTATTTTAAATACCCTTAATGGATATATACAAATGCTTTTTAAAATATAGGATTCATAAAGACAAAAACTGCATAAGACTATTATTGTAAAAATACAAGGATAACTAGTAAAACATACAGGGACTCAAGGTGGGGGAGTGAAGCGGTGAGGATGGGTAGGGGTGAAACCACAGGGCTACACAGTTTGATCAGTAGAGGAAGGGGGAGAAGCAAATGGGAAGGATCCAGGTGGGCAAAAAAATGGGATATAATGCCCCAGCAATTCCACTACTGGGAATTTACCCTAAAGAAACCATAACCACCACCCAAGCAGATATATGCACACCCATGTTTATTGTGGCTTTGTTCACAATAGCAAGGAGTTGGAAACAACTCAAGTGCCCATCAACAAACGAATGGGTAGAGATGGTCTGGTATATTCACTCAATGGAATATTACGCTGCAAAAAAACAAAGAACTCATGAAATATTATTCAAAATGGGTGACCCTGGAGGACAATATGTTGTTGTTGTTGTTGTTGTTATGTGCCGTCGAGTCGCCTGCGACTCATAGCGACCCTATGTACAACAGCCCTAAACTCTGCTCTGTCCTGTGCCAATCGCACTGTTTCTGACACTCCCATCCCAATTATCCCAGTCACTGAATCAATCCACCTCATAGAGGGCCTTCCTCTCCTGCACCGTCCCTCCACCCTCCCAAGCATGATGTCCCTCTCTAAGGACCGGTCTCTCCTCACTACATGTCCAAAGTAAGTTAGGGCGAGCTCTGGTGGCCTACTGGCAAGAAGCTGCACTGCAATCCCAAAGTAAGTTAGACGGAGCCTCAGAATCCTTGCCTCCAAGGAGCCACCCAGTTTAACCCTCTCCAGGACAAATCTATTTGTTTTCCTAGCAGTCCATGGTATTCTCAATACTCTTCTCCAGCACCACAGCTCAAAGGCATCAGTTCTCCTTCTAGCCTCCTTGGTCATTGTCCAACTCTCTAATGCATAACAGGTGATTGCGAAGACCATGGCCTGTATCAGACGCACCTTAGTCTCCAGAGCACAGGGAGGACAATATACTGAGTGAAATGTCTGAGTCACAAAAAGACAAATACTGCATAATGCCACTGTTATAAAAGAATACTTACATAGGGTTTGGGAGCAGACTGAGAAAGAGGGTATAAATAATGTATACTGCATTGAAACAGATGAGGGAGAGAACTAAAAAAATGGATATATGATTAGGTATTATTGTCATGACAGGAGTCAGAATGAAGGCTGCATAGTGAAGTGGTCTTGGGGGGAGTGTTTGTATAACAATGAAAGAATTTTTCTTTTACTTTTAAAAGAGAAGAACAAATTGGGGGAAGGGTGGGCAGGGAGAAAAGTGCAACAATGGACGAATGGAAATCTGTAAACTTTCATTAAAAAATGCGTGAGTATGAGTCTATTAAATACAATGTGAATGAGAAATTGTGTGAAACACAATATATATAAACTTTGTAAGCAAATAAATTAAAAAGATAATGTAAAATAGAATGTTTATGAATGATTGTATGAAACACCATATAAACGAAAGATTGTATAAAACACAATGTACATGAATGAAACATAAAGGAATTTTTATATTAAAACATAAAAGTGTTTTAAAAACATTATAGAATTCACATTTTTCTCATTTGCAACTTTGATTATTGATTAATATCTTAAAATAGTCTACTTTTTAAATGATGATTTTAGTGAATTACAGAAAAGATGAGTTTTAATTTACTCATTGATACACATCTTCCTCCATCTCTCTCCCCAAATTCACTTTGTAGTGCATGTATTGTTCCAGATTGTTAATTGCCACATATTTAATGTCTAATCATCCAATACTTTAAGATAGTATTTTCCTTAACTTATTCCATTGTTGTGTTCATTATTTATCCTTTCTTTTCCTGCTCTTCTCTTTCAGCCTATGCTGTGTCCATAGTATTTTTATAAAAATGATCCTATGCAAAAGAGATGGAGGCAGCCTAAGTACCTGACCAAGGATGAATTAATAAAAAAACCCAAAACTATTGTACAGTCATACAATGAAATACTACGTAGCACTGAAAACCAATGTACTCTTAAAATACTACACATTATGGATTAGTGTGGAAGACATTATGATGAGTGAAATATATCAGTCACAAAATAAATATTTCTTTATACTTCTTAGATTGTGCTTGTGAAATCCACATGTTTTCCAGAGGCATTGCTTTGCTTTACTAAGGAACTCAGGGCTTTATAGAGTTTAGGATGAGCAGAATACAGGTGTTCCCTAATTAAAACTATGTTTTAAAAAATACCATGTTTTAGCTTTTATTCTTGTTCCTTCCCCAACCCCTCCCCACTGCCCCGAGATACTTACCACCGTATCTTCGCGATCCCCATCCTGTTACATAAGCAATGGAACCAGGCACAATATTATGGGTGGGTGCTGGAAGACACACCCTATGGATGTTTTTGGTGAAGGTAACTTCTCTGTTAAGTTGTACAAGTGCAATATCATTTTCATGAGTTACAGGATTATAATTGCTGTGGACTATAATATTTCTTACTCTTATTCTCAGTTTAGGAATTTTTGTAGAAATACCAAATGTGGCAGTCCATGTGTAAGGATCAGGGTATCTAAAAAAAAAGGAAAAATGTTATTTTTAGCAAGAATTTTTGAGCATTTAAAATATTTTAATTTCTTGTCAACCCAATGATTTTGTTGATGATAATAATAATAATAATAGTTTTACATTATTTTCTCCAAATTCATATTTTTTTTCCTTTCTGTTCTTTTAGCCACAACTTTCATTTAAGAAATAGTGGTGATAGGAGCCTCCTGTATAAAGCAGTTGCATTTTGGAAGACAGGTTGTTTGGATTTAATTGAAAGTCAGGTATAAACTGATTGGTCACTTTTTATTTTGTTAACAATCAAGTGTAAACTGAATTGTGTTTGTTGATAGCCTTTGAGTCGAGTACTACTCCTTAGTGACCCTGTGAACAAAAGGTCTGAAGCCTCTCTACAACTATCAACATTTATAGAAGTTTATATAGTTTCCAGAGGCATGTTATTTTGGAAGTGGATGGCACTTCCCTTCCAAACTTTTCATAGTATGTTATTGTTATGTGCCATTGAGTTGACTGCAATGTATAGAGACCCTATGGACAGCAGCTCTGAACTCTTTCCTGTCCTGAGCCAGTCTTACTAATTCCAACACACCAACTCCCATTGCCCCAGTTACTGTATCAATCCATGTAATCCTAAGTCTCCCTCTTTTGGTCGTCCACCCTTCTGAGCATGATGTCCTTCTCCAAGGACCGATCTCTCCTGGTCACACGCCCAAAGTAAGTGTGGCAGAGAGAGCTTAAAAATCCTAGCCTCCAAGGAGAGACTTGGTTTCACCCTCTCCAGACTTATTTGTTTTCTTGGCAGTCCATGGTGTGTTCAAGACTCTTCTCCAGCAGCACAACCCGAAGGTGTCTATTCCTCTTGTCATCCTTAGTCATTGTCCAACTCTCTGAAGCATAACAAGTAATTGAGAAGACCATGGCCTGCATTAGGTGCACCTAGGTGCATCTAGACTGCATTAGGTGTATCTAGACTGACATCACTGTTCTTCAGCACTTCGGAGAGGTCCATGACAGAAGATTTTCCCAAAACAATTTGTCTTTTGATTTCCTGACTGCTGTTGTTAAGAGTGTTGATTGTGGGTCTGAGCAAGCTGCAATTGCTAACAACCTCAATCTCGCCTACATCTAATATGGTGCTCCCAATTGGCCCAGTGGTAATAATCTTTGTCTTCTTGATGTTGAGCTTCAATCCATATTGAAGACTACAATCTTTGACCTTTTGCAGCAGCTCCTTCAGGTCTTCCTCAGTTTCAGCAAGCAAGGTTGTGTCATCTGCATATCGTAGGTTGTTAATGAGTCTTCCTCCAAGACACACAATCTTGGTATCACACTCCTCCTCATAAAGCCCTGCCCCAGAAAGATCTGTTAATGCATACAGATTGAAAAGATAGAGGGACAGGATGCATCCCTGACACAGTCTTTTCCTGATTTTAAACCTTGAAGTGTTCTTGCTCTGTCCTAAGGACTGTTTTTTCGTCCAAGTGTAGTTTTTGTATAAGCATGATCAAGTGTTTGGGATTCCCATTTTCCTCAAGGTTAGCCACAATTTATCGTGATCCACACAGTCGCATGCCTTTGCATAGTCAGAGAAACACAGACATTCTTCTGGTATTCTCTGATTTCTGCCAAGATCCATCTGACATTGGCAATAATGTCCCAATGTTATGACCTCTTCTAAACCCAGCCTGTATTTCTGGTAGTTCTCTATCAATGTACTGTTCAAGTCTTTTCTTGATAATCTCCAGCAGGATTTTGCTAGTGTGTGATATTAGTGATATTATTTGATAATTTCTGATCTTCGTTGGGCCACCTTTTTATTGAATGGGAACAAATAAGAGTTAATGGTGATCAAGGAGGAAGTGCAGGCTGCTCTGAATGACTTGGCTAAAAATAAAGCACCAGGAATTGATGAAATATCAATTGACATATTTCAGCAAACAGATGCTGCCCTGCATGTGCTCACTAGGTTGTGCCAAGAAATCTGCAGGACAACTATTTGGCCAACTGGAAGAGCAAATTGAAATAGTTAGCAATCAAGTATAAGCTGATTGATCATTTGATTTAGTTAACAATCAGCTAAGGGCTGGAAGCCTCTTGTTTAAATCAATCAGGTTTTGGTGGGTGGGCCTTTGTATTTAAAAATCAGTTGGTATTGTATTTGGGAAGAACATTGTTCTCAGTGGTAAAGGACTTATCTGTCATTTTTCTGTACTAAAATACTTGGGGTTGCTGTGATACTGAAAGCCGTATCACTCACTGGTGTGTCATATACCAAAAGGGCTACCCATGACAGATAGGGTTTGGTGGAGCTCCCAGATCAAGACAGACTATGAAGCAGGATTGACATCTACTTCTTAAACAAAAGACCTCTGAAAACCCTATGAACACTAGAGAAATGAGGATAGTTATAGTAGTATAGTGATAGAAACCAAATTGGAAGTCAGTTGAGATTAGGGAAAACTATAACAAACATTGTTTAATAACTGGACATGGAATGCACATAGTTTGAATGTTGAAAAACTGAAAATTGTTAAAAATGAAATTAAGAACATGATCATCAACATAATGAGTATTAATAAGATGATGTGGACCAGCTTTGGCCACTTTGAATCAGATAATCATATGGTATACTATGCTAGGAATGAAAAACAGAATGGTGTGGTGTTCATAGTCAAAAAGTTAATTTCAAGTTCTATCCTGAAATACTATATGGTCAGTGATAGGATAATATTCATACACATACGAGGAAGACCCATTAACACAATTACTATTTAAAGATACACTCCTACATCTGGAGACAGAGAGGAAAAAATTTAGACTTTTTATGAAATCTTGCAGTCTGAAGTTGACAGAACTTGCAATAAAGATGCATTCCTGTTAATGGGTGACTGGAATGCAAAAGTGGGAAACAGTGAAGAAGTGATATTGTTGTTGTTGTTGATTGTTGTTGAACACAACTCATAGCAACCCTATGAACAAAAGGCCTGAAGCCTTTCTATATCTATTGTCATTTCTCAAAGTTTAGGAATTGGATACCACTCTAGCTTCTAAACCTGTCTTAATTTGGGAACTCCACTGTTTGAGGTCAGTTCTCTGGCAACCTACAGCGACATCCTAATGGGGGTAAGCACAACGGAGATACACCACTCTGGAATAGGATCAGAGAGTCAGTTCAGCTCAATTTTATTGGGATCTGCAGTGCACTTATATAAACAGGAAGACAGGACAGGGTGGGCTTACAAACCAGGACGTGCAGATTGGTTAGAAGAACCTCAGCCTTGTGTGGACCACTCACAGCTCAGCAGAGTGGCAGCCTTCGTTCCAAGTGGTGAGCTTTCTCAAGCTGGTACAGCCAAACACAGGGGAGCTTTCTCTACCCTGTATTATAGGCCATTGGGAAGCTTGCACTTATCTGAAGCATAGACGATCTGCCCAACATTCCACAACACTCCACCAAACACTGTCCACCATGGGCAGCTATTATGGCATTTGACTCCCCCATGGCACAAGGTTCAGCATCATAGCAAACCCAGATTACCTCAGTACAGCAAATTGACAGAGGAGTGCTGTACAACTCCTGCTTCCAAACCAGAATCAGTCTGGGAGTTCCAACCAACACTGACCACAATGAGTAGCCATTATCGTGTTTGGCATACCTATGGCACAGTTAGTTGTTCTTTGGGACCCCAATGGCACAAGGTTCAATGTCACAGCAAACCCAAATTACCTCAGCACAACAAATTAACAAAAATGCTGTACTGAAGAAATGATAGTAGTTGGAGAATATGGATTTGGTGACAGAAATGAGGCTCGAAATAGAATGATTGAATTTTATGTTTACAATGATTTATTCATTATAGTACCTTTTTAGAAAAACACAATTGATAACTTTATACATGTATCTCTCCTGATGGGCTGCATAGGACTCAGATTGACTACATCTGTGGAAGAAATCCTTGGAGAAGCTAGATATCAGCAGTCAAAAGTAAGCCAGGGTCGGATTGTGGGTCAGATCATCAATTACTTATATGCAAGTTCAAATTGAAGCTGGAGAAAATGAAAATAATCTTACTGGAATCGAGATATAATCTTGAATATACTCCATCTGAATTTCAAAATGATCTTAGGAATAGGTTTGAGGCATTAAACATCAATTATTGAAGACTGGCTGAGTTGTGGGATGACATAAAGAAAATATCCATGAAGAAAACAAAAGGTTATTACAAAAAACAGAGGGAAAGAAAATAAAGGAATGTCAGAAGAGATTCTAAAAATTACACTGAGGTGTTGAGAAAAAAAAAACAACCAACCCCCCCCAAAAAAAAACCCAGCAAAAAAAAACCATGCCAAAGTAAAAGAGCTGAACAAATATTTCAACGGGGAGGATGGGAGGAAAGTATTATAATGGAATGTACAGAAAGCTGTAATTGGAGAATAAAAAAGGAGGAACTTGTTCTGTGTTTCTCAAGCTGAAAGAAAGAACTGAAAAACAAATTTAAGCCTCAAGTTGAAATATTGAAAGAGGCTATGGGCAATATATTGAATGACCCAGAAAGAGTCAAAGGAAATGGAAGAAATACACAAAATCACTGTGCCAGGAAGAATGGATTAACATGGAAAAAATTTAGGAAGTATCATATAAACAGGAGCCAATGGTAATGAAGGAGGAAGAGGAAGGTACACTGAAGGCGTTTGCATAAAATAAAGCTTCAGGAATTGATCGGATTCCAACTGATTTTTTTTAATTAACAGATGCAGCCTTGGATGCACTCACCCATCTATGCCAGGAAATTTGGAGAACAGCTGTCTGGCCAATAGATTGGAAGAAGTCCCTATTTGTTCCCATTCCCAAGAAAGGTGATGCAACTCAATAGGGAAATTATTGAACAATATCATTAATAATACCTGCAAATAAAATACTGCTTAATATCATTAAAAAAATAGCTAGAACAGATGATAGATAGGAAATGGCCAGAAGTTCAAGAAGGATTTAGAAGAGGCTGTGAAACCAGGTACATCATTGTTGAGGTCAGATGATCCTGGATGAAAGTAAAGAAACCAGAAAATGTCTGTTTGTGCTGTACTGACTATGCAATGGTTATGACTGTGTGGATCATAACAAATTGTGGTTGATGTTGAGAAGAATAGGAGTTAATTAATTGTGCTAATGTGAAACCTATACCTGGACCAGTAAGCTATTGTGTAAACAGATCAGGGGAACATTGAAAGGCTGATAATTAAGAAGGGAGTGTGTCAGGGTTGTATTCTCTCTACATACCTATTTAATATTTATGTTGAGCAAATTATTCAAGGACCTGGAATTAAGAGGTAGCATCAGAATTGGAGGGAGACTCATCAATAACCTGCATTATGCAGATTATATAACCTTGCTTGTTAAAAGTGAGGACTACTTGAAGCACTTGTCGCAGAAGATCAAGGAATGAAACCTTCAGTATGGATTGCATCTCAATGTCAAGGAAACAAAGATTCTTACCACTGGGACAATAAATAGGCCACATCATAATGGATGGAGAAGCGATTGAAACTGTCAACAACTTTATCTAGCCTGGATCCACAATTAGCATCCTTAGTACCAGCAATCAGGAAATAAGATGATGCATTGCACTGGCAAATTCTGCACTTAGGGACCTCTGCAAATTATTGAGGAGTAATGATGCAAGTTTGAGAACTAAGGTGCGTCTGATTCAGGCCATAGTCTTTCTGATCACTTATTTTGCATCTGAGAGCTGGATAATGAATAAAAATGACAGAAAAATTGATGCATTTGAGCTGTGGTATTGGAGAAGAACACTGATCATGCCATGAACAGCCAAAAGAACAAACAAATATGTCTCGGAGAGGGTGCAGCAGGAGTGCTCTTTGGAGGCAAGAATGATGAGGGCTCACTTACTTTGGGCTTGTTGCTAAGAGGGTCTATTCCTTGGAGAAAGATGTTATGCTAGGAAAGGTGGAGGGTTGATGAAGGAGAATAAGAACCTCAACCAGGTGGATTGATGCAATGACTGCCACAATGGGCTCTTGTGTTTTGGGAAGTGTGAGGATGGTGCAAAATAGAACAAGGTTCATATCATTTGTTCATAGGGTCACAGTGAGTAGTGCTTAACTCGACAGCAGCTAACAACAACAACAGTGATAAGGAACATCCTTGTCTTAGTATATGAATGGTATTACCAGGTGTGTTAGTGTGATTAATGTTGAAATTTTCACACACACACACACACACACACACACACACACACACTATTTATAATATACGTACATATATAATATATACATACATTTATATAACATTGTTCTAAGCAGTATAGCAGTGGTCTGTTCATTTGCTGTACAGAGGTAACTTGTGGTTGCTGTGATGGTAAACACTGTTACACTAATGTGTCAAATGCGATAATGGTTATTCATGGTAGACAATGTTTGGTGGAGCTTCCTGATTAAAACAAGCTTGGAGGTAGGAGCGGCATCCACTTCTGAAGTGGCTTGCCTCTGGAAACTCTAACGTGGAGTAACGACGAAAGTTATACATGTGTTCAGGTCTTTCATTCATAGGGTTATTATGAGTCATCTACGGCTCAACAGCACTTAACAACACCATAACAACAACAACATATATGATATACACACAGTTGTACGTGTGTATGTGTAAAGAAGAAAGCAGACGAGCAAGAATAAACACTAGCAAAAAATAACAAAAGTAGGTAATTATTTTTGTGACTCAGAATTGTAACATTGTAGATCAGCTCTCAGAATGCAAATCATAAATTTTATAAAAGGACTAATTTAAGGAAATAAAATTAAGCATACCATAAATACATGTAACATTATGAATGAAAAATTCATGAAAAAAATATTTACTGTATTTGTTACGAAGCTCAAGTTGCTTAGTGGCAAGGAGTTGTGCTGCCAATCTGAAGACAGGCTGTTCTAATCTTTTAGCTGCTCCATGAGAGAAAGATGTTCACTTTTCTCCTGTGCAGTTAACTGCTTCTGAAAGCCTACTGTAGGGTCAACTATGAATTGGACATGCCTTGATGGTACACAACAACAAAAATATTTGTTAAGAAGGACAAGAAAATTTTTCTAAAAGGGAAGTTCAAATTGTTTATTTAAAAAAAGCTCATAGATATATGAAAAGATAATCTCATAATAGTTTGAAACAAATATGTGGATTTCATTTTAGCTGGAAAATGAAAACAATAGGAATTATGAGAATTTAAATGATTTTCACTGTTTTTGTTAGGTACCGTCATGTCGAGGACTTCTCATAGCAACCTAATGAACAACAGACCTGAACTCTACCCTATCATGTGCCCTTCTCATCTTCTCTGACACACTTGAGCACATTGTTGCAGTCTCTGTGTAAAATTCATCTCACTGGAGATCTTCCTCCAGAATCAAGTGTTGTTGAGAAGAAACAGGATTTCTTTTGCATTGTGGACAAAGATATAAACTGTTACAGCTCTTAATTATGCCCTTTCCATATTTAGAAGAATGCTCATGAACTTCTAGGTATTTATCTCAGAGAAATTCTTGGAGGTTTAAAAATTCTAGTTTGAAGATTTGTGTTTGTGTGTGCTTTTTGTGTAAGTGGAATGAGTGGAGGGAGAGGTGAGTAAAGGAAATGGAAATGATCTGGTGGGATCTGAAAAGACAGGGTATTGGTGATCACACTACAATGATGATTAAGTTTATAAAACATAATGAAGGGGAATAATTGATGAAACACAATATGAATAAATGCTATGTGAAATGCATTTTATGTGAACTTTGTAAGCAAACCAGTGTAAAGGAAAAATAAAAAAGAATTATCTTTAGATTTTTAATTTTATTTCTGCTACTTGCTATAATTGTTCATTGTTTTGGCCCATATACAACTGTCTACGGCATCTAACTACAACAATAACAACACACCTCTAATATTAGAATGCAAACTCCTTGAAGGCAGAGGCAGGGCTTTATTTACATTAACAACTAATACATAATATTGTGCAGCCGTTCAATAATTTTTTTTTCTGTGTGACCTTTGGAGGGCCAGCTTTAAGTCAGTTCTGACTTGAAGGTACACAGCAACAATATGTAACATTATTTTATTTAATCCTAATAATAACACTGAAACAGATTATAATGTTATCCCTAAAATTTAAAAATTAATCATAGAAAGGTTTAATAAATTCCTTGAGCTTTTATATCTAGTACTTAAACATTCTAACATATAAACTATTATTCATCATTATGAAGAACTCATGATTATCACCCAGAATAGAGAAATAATAAATTATTGGCTAGCAGAAGAGATTATAATTTTACTATGATGAATAAGAAGAAATGGCTCATTAATTTTCTAAAACGAGTAATTTTCCCAGTTAATCTAATCATGTTTAGTGCTGGGACCAGCAGTAAAATTCTTATGTACATTTTAATACTAGTTCTAGATGGCAAGTTCCTCACCTTCTGAAGCAATGAGCTGCTGTCAGGACCCAGGTGTTACTGATCAGGACGCCTCCACAGTGGTGACCATTATTGGCTTGTAGACTGACTTGCCATGGCCAATCTCCTTCTTCAGCCTTAGTGCCTCCTATGATTCTCTCCTCAGACAACGTGATTAGATCTGAACGGGCTCCACATTCTAATAAAAAAAGATTATTAACATACTGGGAAGATTATGACTGCTTTGCATTTGAGCGACGCTATCAAAATTTCCATTTCATGCCTTTTGTGCTTAGTCCCTCAACCTTTCCTTCTTACAAACTCCCTACTCCTTCAAATACACATATATTCTACCACAGGACATGGGAGACTTACCAAAAGGAAGTGGGATCTTTCTCATACGGAGAATGTGGAGAATAAAACCAAATTGTATTTTAATCTCTGGCACTAAAGTCTGGGTAACACCAAAGAGCTTGTTAGGAAAACTGAGTCTCAGGATTCAAACTAGTGAATGAATGAGAAGTTGCATTTTGATGAAATGCTTTGTTTTTGTGATTTGTATGGGCATTGAAGTTTGAGGAACGCGGCTCTTGTACTAATAGAACTCTGGTGGCCTAATCCTTAGAAAGTTGCACTGCTAACTCAAAGGCCATGCCTTTTTAGCAGTTTGAATCCACCTATTTCTCCGCAGGAGAAAGGTGGGCAATCATAACACCCACCCACCCCCCGCTGCAAAAAAAAACCAAAAAAACAAAAAACCACAAAAAACCCCAAACACTAGAGGGTCAAATTTGAGTCTGTTTTCACTTGATTGAAATGAATTTGAGTTTGAGCTCTGGTCCAAAGGACATTTTTGTAGTATTTCATGGAGGTTCTAGGCCATTTCCAGAATGACATATGTTACATGGCATCCACTTAAAGGGTTTGATTTTCAGAAAGTGTTAAACATGAGTAACAGTTTCAGGTGTATAGATGAAATTTACTAGTTTTATTTAATAGTCTTAGGAAGGCCATAAGAACTACATTGTCTAAGCTGCTTTTGTGGCTGATTTAAAAACTAACAACCCTCCTCTCCCACAGTATTTTCCATTATTTAGTCTGTCAATAGGAAATTAGAAGTAAAACGCCATCACCAATTTCTCAAATTTCTATTGCTGAGATACTCTAGACTAGTAACCCTCCTTATATAGAACAGCTACGTAAAGACACTTTTCTATTAAGATTATATATGGAGCATAGTTTCCTCTGCTTTATTCCTCAGATAATGTCTTTATTAGATTTCTAAATACTTCTTTTAAAAAGAAATGTGACATAAGTATGTAAAGCTGGAAGACTTCTATATAAATAAAATTATGTAAAATTATTTGAATTTAAAATAAGTCAGATGTTCATGTATAATAAACTGAACTCTAACTCTGTACCATTGGCCAGAGAAGCAAACTGATCTTTTAGGGACTATATTTCTACTATTTTGTCCGTAGAGTAAATAGGAAGATATTTATAAGTAAGAACTTCTCCTTAAGATCATGGATCAAAACTGACAGAACTATATGTGTATGTGAATTATATATATTTTTATTATATGTATGTATTTTCATTACACCTTATAATTAACCTGAATTCTTAACTATGCAAACTATTCTGGTTGTTAGAAGATGCCACAAAATTGGTGTCACCAAACATAATATACAAGTCTACAGAAATACTACCACAGAACCAGGGCAGGGCATGTTTCCTAAAGCTGCCAAAAAATTTTCATGAGGCCAAACTTAAGTACAGAACGTTTGGTAGGTCATTGTTACTTCCTCTCCCTTCTAAAAGGAGAGTAAAACCTAGTCCACTTCAATTAGCAGGATTTTCAAAACCCATCCATTTTGTAAAGATAACTACATATGTAAATACAAAAGCCAGTATTTTTGATTTGTCATTTCTCTTTATCCTGCATTATTTAAAAACCATGTGCTTAAAATAGTATTAAGTCTAAATTAGTGGGTATACAATATTTAACGATAGACTCAGAAATAATAATAATAATAATAATAATACTAGAAAGAAGAGAGGGGAATATATCTAATAGCACAACATTTATGTAGTCTTGAAAGAACATAGGTAGTTATAAAAAAATTGTTATAAGCTTAAAATGTTAATTGTAATCACCTATATAACCTTTAAGAAAGGAACTAAGGGATATATGGAAAAAGAGGAAGAGAGAGAGAGAGAAAAAGAGAAGGGGAGAGAGAGAGTGGGGAAAGAGAGGAGGGGAGGGAGAGAGGTGGGGGAGAGAGAGAGAGAGAGAGAATCAATATGGGACAGCACAAGAGAGAAAGACCCCAGATTAGGTGAATTGACAGAGTAACTGGGGTATTGGGGGTAGGTGTACTGGAGTCAGGTAAACTGGCTCAGGATAGGGCAGGCTTCAGAGCTATTACACGTGAGTTGCAGGTGACTTGATGATACGTAATAACAAAATATAAAAATAATAAGACAGTAGTGGAGATTGAGGAATAAACACCATAAAAGATATGTAGGCAAAATCAATAGCTAAATGACAGATGTAAGTACTTTCTTAAATTTCCAAGAAGCACAGAAGGATAGTGTACGTTGATAAAAGTTTAAATCTATCAAAAAAATATAACTATTGTAAACATATATGCACTTAAAAACATCAGCCCCAAAATATGATGCTAACATTGACAGAATTGAAAGAAGATATTGTCCTCAATATCCAATTTGAATAAACCAGAAAGAAGATAAATAAGGAAATAAAACATTTTAAAAGTGCTCTAAACCAATTAGATCTAACACACATGCAGAACATTAAGCAATTGTAGAATATACATTTTTCTCAAGTCTGCACAGAATATTCTAGAGTAATCGAATGGTAAGAAAAATTAAATCTTAATAAATTTGAAAAGATTGAAATAACAAGTTTTCTAATCACAATAGAATGACATTAGAAATCAACAACAGAAGGGAAATTAGAAAACAAATAAAGGAAATAAATAACATATTCTTGAGAACAACTCACTTGAATTTTTAATAATTAAGAAATAAATTTAACTTAATTAGGAAGGTTTTATGCCTGGAGCATTATGCTATTTTAAGAATAAAAGAAATATCTATACAGGATTAAAGTAACAGTTGTTGATTGTACTCAAGTTGAGCACAAATTATAGCAACTATATGAACAAAAGACCTGAAGACTTTTTATAAAAGACTATCGTTGTTTCTCAGTGTTCATAGTTTCCACAGGCATGTTGTTTGGAAGTGGAATGCTCTTCTGCTTCCAAGGTGACAGTAGCAAATGGAAAGTGCAGATAGAAATGATAGTGGGAATGATAGCATAACTTCAAATATGTAATCAATGTAATTTAAATATACCTATAAAAATAACTGAGCTGGAGGGTTATTCCCCCCCCAAATTTGTTTTCTTCAGTATTCTTAACAACAACAACAGCAACAAAATAACACTTTGGAAGAGGGCATGTATAACTGAATGAGGGAAGGGGTCTAAACAAGTATGAAGGGTTGTTAAGGGTGAGAGAATAAAGAGAGGAAGCAAAGCAGAGATTAACGGATTGATGGGTAAGATGAAAGGAAGAGAAGGTGCAGTGAAGATTTGAAAAGATGTAAATAGTAACACTATATTATTATATTTAATGTCATAAAACCAAATGTGTAAGAGTAATTGAAAGAAAATAAACAAAAATTATGATCTACTGTGCACCCAAAAGGAGTATACTACCTTGGTAATGGATATTATAAGCTTGCATATTTCACTCTTAATTTTTTATAAACTAGCAAAATAATTTAAAAACTTACCGCTAGTGAAAAGTACCACTGCATCTTGATCAGTAATTGCTAGTATTAAAAATAAGAGTTAGAATTAAATCAGTATAAGGATTGAATGCCATTTCACATAGATTTCTCAAAATATAGTACTCAAGTGGCCAGAATGAGAATTAGAGGAAAGGTTTGTCAGCATATACATTTCCTGACATTCTGAAAGAATCTGTGATTCATATGCCTCTAAAACCCCTCCCCCTCAATTTATTTTTTAGCAAAGAAAATTTATTATATAAATACTAAATCAATATTTTAAATTTAGAGTATTTTACATTATTTATTATTATTTGATCATGGGTTGCATCTCTATTATTAACACATTATTTTAATAAAGTTTAATTTCAAGGAAAGAAAAGTTAAACTCTGATTAAATGAAAATGTTAATTTTAATTGATAAAATTGAAAAAGACATTGAAAAAAGTGCTGTATAAAAATAGTACTTACATGTAACCTCAGTTGAAGGATTTATTTCCAGATTTCCAGAGTTATTCAGCATCTGATGTAAAATAGATTCAATTTTCTTTTTCATTGAATCTCCGTTGTTATTTCTAGTGAATTTAAATTTCATGACAATATCTGCTCTCACACCATTACCATCTCGCCTGTGAACCACAGACATATTTTTTAAAAAAAATAGAGCCAAAGAGGAGGAAATGAAAGATTTCTACCAACTTTTACAGTCAAGAGATCAATTGAACATGCAATTAAGATGCATTGACAATAATAGGCGACTAGAATTCAAAAGTTGGGAACAAGAAAAAAGGATCAGTAGCTGGAAAACATGGACTTGGTGACAGAAATTAAGCTGGATGTGCTTACTGTGCCAAGAAATCTGGAGGATAGCAATCTGGCCAACTGACTGGAAGAGACCGATTTTTGTTCCCATTCCAAAAAAAGGTGACCCCATAGAGTGTGGAAATTATCTGACAATATCATTAGCATCACATGCAAGCAAGATTCTGCTGAAAATTATCCAAAAACGGCTGGAGCAACACGTCAACAGAGAACTGCCAGATGTGAGGCTGGATGTGTGATACTAGGGATAGTATAGCTAATGTTATATGGATCTTGGCAGAAAGTAGAGAATACCAGAGAAATGTCAATTTGTGCTTCATTGACTATGCAAAGGCTTTTGACTGTGTGGATCACAAGAAGCTATGGCTGACTCTGAGAAGAATGGGAATCCCAGAACATTTTATTTTGCTTATGCAAAACCTATACTTGGACCAAGAGGCAGTCGTCAGAACAGAGCAAGGAGACACTGCATGGTTTTAAATTGGGAAAGGGTGTCTGACAGGGATTTCTTTTGTCTCCATACCTTTTCAATCTGTATGCAGAACAGATCATCTGAGACACTGGGCTGTATGAGGAGGAATGTGGCATCAGGATTGGTGGAAGGGTCATCAACAAGCTGCGTTATGCAGATGACACAACCCTACTTGCTGAAACTGAGAAGAACCTGAAGCGCTTGCTGCAGAAGGTCAAGGACTGCAGCTTTCAATATGGGTTGAAGCTCAACATCAAGAAAACAAAGATTCTCACCCCCGGGCCAATTGGAAGCATCAGTATGGATGGTGAAGAGATTGAGATAGTTAACAGTTTTAGTTTGCTTGGCTTCACAGTCAACACTCTTGTTACCAACAGCCAGGAAATCAAGAGACAAATTTCATTGGGAAAGTCAGCTGTCAGGGACCTCTCCAGAGTACTGAAGAGCAACGATGTCAGGCTGAAGACTAAAGTGCACCTGATCTGGGCTATAATCTTCACAATTACATGTTATGCATTAGACAGTTGGACAGTGAGTAGGGATGATAGAGAATTGATGTCTTTGAGCTGTGGTGCTGGAGAAGAGTGTTGAATTTACCATGGATTGCTAGGAGAACAAACAGGTTGGTGTGGAGAGGGTGAAGCCAGGCTGCTTTTTGGAGTCAAGGATTCTGAAACTTCATCTGACATACTTTGGACATATTTCATGGAGAGACCAGTCCTTGGAAATGGACATCTTGTTTGGGAGAGTTGAGGGATGGTGCAGGAGATGAAGACCCTCAATGAGATGAATTGATTCTGTGATTGGGGTAATGGGAGTGAATGTGTCGGAGACGGTGAGGTTGGCACAGGATAAAGCAGGGTTCAGGGCTCTTGTACTTGGGGTTGCTATGAGTTGCAAGCTACTCAACTGCACCTAACAATAACAGTAATAGCACATGAGGGTACAAGGGGGAAATATGGGAGCAGAGGGTTAAGAAGGTTGGCAGAGGATGGGAGGGCGTTAATCATAGGATCGCACAATTTGATGGGTACACGGAGGTGGGGCAGGGAGAAGTGAGAAAGATCTGGTGTGGAAAATAGTGTAGACAAAGTTTGTAAATAAATCAGCATAAAAAATTTTTGTTGTTTTTGTTGTTATGTGCCATAGAGTCATCTGTGACTCATAGTGACACTATGTACAACAGCCCTAAACCCTGCTCTATCTTTTGCCAGTCTTATTGTCTCTGACATGCCCATCCCTATTACCCCAGTGACTGAATCAATCCATCTCATTGAAGGACTTCCCCTCCTGCACTGTCCCTCCACCCTCCCAAGCATGAAGTCCCTCTCCAAGGACTGATCCCGCCTTGCAATCTGTCCAAAGTATGTCAGAGATGGAGCTTCAGAATTCTTGCCTCCAAGGACCAACCTGGCTTTACTTTCTCCAGGACAAACTTGTTTGTTCTCTTAGCAATCCATGTGATATTCAGTACCCTTTTCCAACACCAAAGCTCAAAGGCATTAACTCTCCGTCTCTCCTCCCTAGTCATTGTCCAGCTCTCTGATGCATAACAAGTAATTTCAACGACCATGGCCTGCATCAAGAGCACCTTAGTCTCCATACTGACATCATTGCTCCTCAGTAAGTTGGAGAGGTCTCTGACAGCAGCCTTTCCCAATGCAATTAATCTTTTAATTTCCTGGCTGCTGGTACAAAGAGTGTTGACTGTAGAGCCAAGCAAACTGAAGCTAAATTAAAAATTTTTAAAAACCTACACACCCAACACCACCACAAAACAAGGCCTCATGAATTGATGGCATAACAATTGACATATGTCAAAAAAACAGGTGCAGCCCTGGATGTGCTTACCAGGCTGTGCCAAGAAATCGGGAGAACTACTCCCTAGCCAATATGGAAGAGATCCATATTTATTTCTGTCCCAAATAATGATCCAACAGAGTGCGAAAATTACTGAAAAAATATCATTAATATCACAAGCAAGTAAAATCCTGCTGAAGATTATCCAAAAACAACTGAAACACTCCTTTGACAGAGAAATTCTAGAGTTTCAAGCTGTGTTTAGAAGAGACTGTGGCACTAGGGACACCATAGCCAATGTCAGACAGATCTGGCGGAAAGTAGAGTACCAGAGGAATGCTTATCTGGGTTTTGTTTTTTTTTTGACTATGCAAAGCCATTCGACTGTGTGGACCATAACAAATTGCGGCTGACCTTAAGGAGAATAAGAATCACAGAACACTTAATTGTACTCATGCAAAACCTATTCTCAGACAAGGAAATACTTGATGCCTTTAAGTTTTGATGCTGGAGAAGAGTATTGAATGTACCGTGGATGACGAAAAAAAAAATAGGTCTGTCCTAGAGTGAATGAAATCAAGTTGTACTCTGGAGGCAAAGATCTCGAAGCTCCATCTCACACACTTTCAGTATATTGGCAGGAGGGATCAGTTTGTGAAGAAGGAAAGCATGCTTGGAAAGATGGAGTAATTTTAAAGGGGAGGAAGACACCGGATGAGATGGATTGACATAGTAACTGGGATAAAGGGGTTAGATGTGTTGAAGAAAATGAGCCTGGCTCAGGATAGAACAGGCTTCAGATCTTTTGGTCATAGAGTTGCTATGAGTTGTTTAAAACAGCACCTAATAACAACAAAGTGAGGGTTATTCTAAGTTTCTCATCTTTTGGTTGGCTATTGTAAAATTATTTTTATTGCTTTTCTAGTTTCCTTTCCAAGCTTTTTGTTGTTGTTGTTACTGAGAAGAAAAACAACTGATATTTGTATATTGATCTTATATCCCGTTACTCTACTAAATTGGTCTACTAGTTATGACAGGTTGTTTGTTTGGTTTTTTTTTGTTATTTGTGATTTTCTGTGTACACTATCATATCATCTGCATATAGTAACAATTTTATCATTCTTTGGCAATATGGATATTTTTATTTTCTTTATTAATCTAGGTTAATTTACAATATAACATTGAATACATAGGGTTTTCAGAGGCCTGCCATTCCAGAAGTGGAGGGCCAATCCTTCTTCCTAGTCTGTGTTTCATTGATTGATTATGCAAAGGCATTTGACTGCATGGATCATAACAAACTGTGGCTGACTCTGAGAAGAATGGGAATCCCAGAACATTTAATCATGCTAATGCGACTGGAACAGCACATTAACAGAGAACTACCAGAAGTCCAGGCTGGTTTCAGAAGGGGTCGTGGTACTAGAGATATTGTAGCTGATGTTAGATGGATCTTGGC
>NW_006400192.1:212386-227450 GCF_000299155.1 Elephantulus edwardii | reverse complement strand
GTGTCAGAGGCAATGAGATTGGCACAGGATAGAGCAGAGTTTAGGGCTGTTGTACATACGGTCGCTATGAGTCGCAAACGACTCGACGGCACATAACAACAACAACAACAACAGCAACATTGAATAGGAATGGTGATAGTAGGCAGACTTCTCTGGTCCCTGCTCACAAAACTAATGTTTTTTTTCTCTCTCTATTGAGAATTATGTTGTCTCTTAGTTTTGCATATATTTTTTTTACTGTGAAAGGTGAGTTGACATTTTCTCCAAATGCTGAACATTGTTGTCATTGTTAGGTGCTGTGGCATTGTGTACAACTCATAGTAACCCTGTGAACAAACTATCTAAATCCTATCCTATCTTGTGCCATCCTCATACTTCCTGACACACTAGAGGCCATAACAACAGTTACTGTGTCAATCCACCAGGCTAAGGATCTTCCTCTACTTTGTTAATCCTCCACCTTTCCCAGCATCATGTCCCTCTCCAAAAAATAAATTCTTCTAGCAAAATGCCAGAGTATGTGAGGTGAAGCCTCATCATTTTGCTCCTAAGAGCACTGTAGCTGCACCCTCTCCAAAGCATATCTGTTCGTTCATGGGATGTTCAGCGCTCTTCTCCAACACCACAGCTCAAAGGTGTCAATTCTTTTTCCATCATCTTTATTCATTGTCCAGCTCTTAGAGGCATAGCAAGTAGTCAGAAAGATCATGGGCTGAATCAGACACATTTTAGTCCTCAAACTGACATCATTATTCCTCAATAATGTGGAGAGTTCCCTAACTTCAGATTTTCACAGTGTGATGTGTCTTCTTATGTCCTGGCTGCTGGTATCAGGAGTGTTAATTGTGGATCCAAGCAAGATAAAGCTGTCGATGGTTTCACCACTAGAAATATATCTAAAGGAAATAAAAACTTAGAAACAAATGGGCATTCGTACACCTATGTTCAAAGCAGCATTATTCACAATAGCAAGAAAATGCAAACAGTCCAAATGCCCATCAACAAATGAATGGATTGAGAAATTATGATAGAGTCACACAATGAAATACTATGCAGCCCTCTGCAATGATGATATCAGAAAATACTATATACCTTGTAAGAAACTAGAGACCATTATGCTGAGTGAAAGAATTAAATTATAAGGACAAATTATGCAAAAGGCCACTATTGTGAAAACAAGAGGATAACTGAGAAAGATGTGAATAAATGTTCAAGGATATTCGATGAACCCTTTATCAAAGCATGGATTACAAAGAAAAAATATGCTTATAGTTTTATGAAATATACCTCATAGTTTCAGTTATGGATAGAAATTTCTCCTGATAAAGTTCTCCTGAGAATAGCAATTTCTCCTGAGAATTCATACTATTGAAAATTATCAAAAGATGATATAAAGTTTCAGATCTCAACAAGTCTGAGACAAAACCAATAACGGAAAATATTCACCTAAACACATCATAATAAAACTCTGAACACCAAAGGGAAGATTTTATAATAAGGAAAGTACTGGTATAAAATAAGACTTCTTAATTACAATAATGGAAGGCAGTGCATAATTCTGTTTTCAAAATACTCAGAGAAAGGAGCTTGGTAATTTATATCCAAACTAAACTATAATACGATAATGAAACTAAAACAGGGACGTGTTTCAGAGTGAAAATTTCAAAAGAACAGTTTGTCACTCATGTATACTTGTGAAGGATTTGTGAAGAAAGTGAGGCATGCTGGGGACAGTAGTCTCTGACTAAGACATGCTCTATTTACCATAGGAATGGTGGCCTTCCCTGAACAAAAGCACTACATTCTTTTCCGAATTACTCATAAGTTCTTGAAATTGTTGTTTAGAGACACCTGGCTGAAACCAAATTATGAGTCTTCGTAGAACTATCCACTATGAGCAAGAGTTATCCTAGAAGTTCACTATAATACTAAAATTCCTGACTTTAGCCATGATTTTGGAGATGAAATTAAATATAAAATATATGAAGAAACATTGGAACTACAAGTGCATTCACTCCTCCCAAAAGATGCTATGGCAACATTACTTAACCAACTCTTAACAAATAATCATCACCCTTCCTCAAATCTCCATGAAACATAAGACCCACTTTGTGCTACTGATATAGTGATTTCAGAAGCCCTGTTGTCTTTTTTTTTTCTACTTGCTTCAAATAAAAATGAAATCTGCTCATACCTTTGTGCATTCTTTTTTTATATTCTCTGCAAGTTGGCAAGATTGCATATGAAAACCTTAAAAATTATCCAATAATTTTCCAAGAAAATAACATTCTGAACAGCTCTCCCACCACCACCTTAACTAGAAAAATTATAGGGACTCATAAAGGAGAAAAATAAGAAGGGACTGAGGCAGCTCCCAACTGCAGCCATCCAGAGGAGCTTCTTGATTTCATAAACACTGTTTCAGCTTAATTTTTCCTCATTTTCAGCATTTCCTTTTGGATAATCTTGGCCCCAGAATAGATTCAGGGTACATTCTTACTCAGAAGAAGATAAGGACCTTTGAGTCTTTTTCGGGACCCCCAATAACAATAGAAGTACTTTGTTAAGAGATAAATAGAAGTCAGATTGAGTTAGGTATTTGTTGTTATGTTGTTAGGTACTGTTGAGTACACCTTACAGTGACCCTATGGACACAGATCTAAACCTTGTCCTATCCTGTGCCATCCTTACACTTCCTGACACAATAGAGTCCGTTGCGGCAGTCACTGTGACAATCCACCTGGTTGAGGGTGTTTGTCTCCTTCACTGACTTTCTACCTTTCAGAGCATTATGTCCCTCCCCAGGGACCTCCTACCAACATGCCTAAAGAAGTTAAAATTCCTTTGTTATTAGAAAGAAAAGTAGAGGGTAAGTAAAAACTCTTGGGTGAATTTTAAATTTTTGGTAAATTTCCTAAGAGGAAAATAATGTATAACTTTCAAACTAGTGGGAGAAAACAAAGAAATTTCACTCATCTAAAAAAAGAAAAGGTAGTAGGAAAAATAATCATAGAAAAAAAACCAGGGTAAAGACTTTGAAAGCAGATTGAAGATTTAAATATAACAGTTATTAAACTAAATGTAAATTGACTAAAATGGTCAGTTAAAGGGTAAAATGATTAGAATTTACTAAAATGTCTTACCCGCCTGTCTACTTGCTTTAAGAGATATGATTAAAATATACAGTTTGGGCATGTAACTAGGAGGGACGAATTCCTGGAAAATGTCATCATGCTTGGAAGGTGGAAGGACAATACAGGATAGAAAGGCCCCAGAAGAGATGGATTGACACAGTAACAGATAATGGGGGAAGCCATGTCAGAGACAGTGAGACTGGCTCAAGACAGAGCAGAGTTCAGAGCTATAATACATCAGGTCGCGATGAGTCACAGGCAACCCAATGACCAAAGATGCATATATTTTGGACATGAAATGACAGATTAAGATATAGTGAATAAGTGACTATAAGAAAACCAGTATATTTTTCAACATATGTTGTACAACAAAAGGTACAATAAACAAAATGTCAACATATGTTACAGATAGCCAGAGTATATTCACAGTTCATAAACTGGACAAATACTAAGTATTCTAGTAAATTCTTAAAAATCAACAAGAAAAATCCCAACAAGTGATAAGGAAAAAGGAAAAGATAATAGATATTGCCAGGAAGATAATTTCTTAAAGAAATACTCAGTGCTAAGTGTTTGTAACCTAGTCATTTATGTGATCTTCATAACAGCTCTATTAGTGAGGCGCTGCTAGTATTATTTATTTCACAATGGAAGAAACTGAGGTATAAAGAAATTAAGTCACTTGTCACTGGTCACAAAGATAATGATAATTGACACTGAGCTCTGGTGGCCTTGTGGCAAGAAGCTGTGCTGCAATGCTGAAGGCACATGGTGTCGCACAGCTTTGGAGGTCCTCTGCGTTACCTGTTAGGGTGGGCTTTTTTTTAGCCTTGCTGAAACTGAGGAGGACCTGAAGTGCTTGTTGCTGAGGGTCAGGGACTGCAGCATTCAGTATGGATTGAGGCTCAATGTCAAGAAGACAGATTCTCACCACTGGACCAATTGGCAGCATCAGGATGGATGGTGAAGAGACTGAGATATTTCACAGCTTTAGTCAGCTTGGCTCCACAAGCAACACTCTTGGAACCAGCAGCCAGGAAATTAAAAGACGTATTGCTATGGGAAAGTCTGCTGTTAGGGACCTCTCTAAAGTACTCAAGAGCAACAGTGTGTCTCTGGAGACTAGGGTATGTCTGGTACAGGCCATTGCCTTTGCAATCACTTGTCATGCATCAGAGAGCTGGACAATGACCAGGGAGGATAGAAGGAGAATTGATGCTTTTGATCTTTGGTGTTGGAGAAGAGTGCTGAGGGTGCCATGGACTGCTAAGAAAACAAACAGATTCATCTTGGAGAGGGTTAAACCAGGCTGCTCCTTGGAGGCAAGAATTCTGAGGCTTCGTCTGACACACTTTGGTCATGTTGTAAGGAGAGACTGGTCCTTGGAGAAGGACACCATGCTTGGGAGGGTGGAGGGCAGATGCAGGAGGGGAAGGCCGTCTGGGAGATGGATTGATTCGGTGACTGGGATAATCAGGATGAGTGTGTCGGAGACAATGAGATTGGCACAGGACAGAGCAGAGTTTAGAGCTGTTGTACATAGGGTCACTATGAGTCGCAAGCGACTCGATGGGACATAACAACAACAACAACAGATGAACCCTGGTATTGCAGTGGTAGTTTGAATAGATCCATTGCTTTGTGAAAGATGTAATTATATTTTTCTAGAATGATTTACTGCCCTAGGGGCAGTTTTACTCTCAGTTTTAGGGTTGATATAAGTTAAGAATGGTTATGCCTGGTTCAACATAAGAAGAATAATCAACATAAGTCACCATATCAATAAAGTTAATAACAAGAACCATATGACATAGCAATTGAGGCAGAAAGGGCATTTGACAAAAATCCAACACCCCTTCCTAATAAAGACACTCAGCAAAATTGAAATAGAAGGGAATTTCCTCAACATACTAAAACATATGTATGCAAAACCAAGAGCCAACATCATTCTCAAAGAAGAACGACTAAAAGCATTTACTTTGAGAAATGGTACCAGACAAGGATGCCCACTGTCACCACATCTATTCAATATTGGATTGAAAATGCTTACTAGGGTCATACTACAAGAGAAGGAAATAAAAGGCATCCAGATTGGAAAAGAGATAGTTAAACTGTCACTATATGCAGATGATATGATAGTGTATAAAGAAAACCCTAAAGACTCAACAAAAAAAAACTATTAGAGCTAGCAGGCCAATTTAGTAGAGTTGCAGGATATAAGATCAATATACAAATATCAGAGGAATTCCTCTACAGCAACAAAGAGAACTCAGAGAAGGAAACCAAGAAAGCAATACCATTTATAATAGCCAACTACAAATTGAGACAGTTGGGAGTAAAACAACTAGAGATATAAAAGACCTATACAAAGAAAACCACAAAGCATTTCTGCAAGACACAATAAAAGACCTAAATAAGTGGAAAATGTGCCCTGCTCATAGATAGGAAGATTCAATATTGTGAAAATGACAATCCTACCAAAAGCAATCTACATGTTCAATGCAATCCCAATACATATACCAAAGTCATTTTTTCAAGGATATTTAAAAGGAAATTGTCAAGTTTATCTGGAGAGGCAAGAGCCTTGACTAAGCAAACCACTTCTGAATAACAAAAATGAAATTGGAGGCTTAGCTCACCCTGGGCTCAAAACCTACTACACAGCTGTAATAACCAAAACAGCATGGTACTGGTACAAGACTATGGCACATAGACCAATGGAACAAAATTCAGAACCCAGATATGGACTCAGCTATGCTTGGGAGGGTGGAGGGACAGCACAGGAGAGGAAGGCCCTCTATGAGGTGGATTGATTCAGTGACTGGGATAATTGGGATGGGAGTGTCAGAGACAGTGCGATTGGCACAGGACAGAGCGGAGTTTAGGGCTGTTGTACATAGGGTCGCTATGAGTCGCAGGCGACTCAACGGCACATAACAACAACAACAACAATCTATGGTCAACTGATATTCGAAAAGGAAATCAAAGCTATCAAATGGGGAAATGACAACCTCTTCACCAAACAGTGCTGGCAAAACCGGATTTCCACCTGCAGAAAGCTCAGACAGGATCCACATCTCACACCACACACAAAGATCAACTCAAGGTGGATGAGAGATCTGGGAGTAAAGCCCCAAACTATAACGCTCAAAAAAGACAAATTGAGATCCAACTTAGAAGGCCTAGTCTATGGTATAAAGAGACTGCCAAATACAGTCAGAACTGTACAATCTGAAGAGGATAAAACTGATGAATGGAACCTTCTAAAAGATTAAATCCATGGGTGCATCAAAAACTTTTCCCAAAAGGGTGAAAAGAAAACATATCGACTGGGAAAAAAATTTGGTAATACCAGCTCAGACAGGAGTCTTACAACGAAAGTTTATAGAATACTTCTGGGCCTCCACAAGAAAAAAAGACTGATAACCCAATTACAAAATGGGCAAAAGTCATGGAAAGAATTTCCATAGAGGAAGATATTCAAATGGCAAACAGACACATGAAGAAATACTCAAAATCACTCAATAAGAGAAATGCAAATCAAAACAACAATGAGGTACCATCTCACTCGAGTAACAGTGGCCAAGTTTAACAGGACAACGAGTAATAACTATTGGAGAGGATGTGGAAAGATAGTAACTCATATATTTTTGGTGGGATTTTAAAATGGTACAACCACTCTGGAAGGCAGTTTGGCGTTTCCTCAACAATCTGAACACAGAAATTCCATATGATCCTGTTATTCCACTGCTTGGAATATACTCTGAGAAAATGAGAACTGAGACACAGATGGAGACTTGTACAGCAATGTTCATAGCTGTGTTATTCACCATCGCAAGAACATGGAAACAGTCCAGATGTCCATCCACAATCAAAAGGATTGAGAAATTATGGTACATTCATATAATGTAATAATGTGCAGCACATAGGAGCATAATTTTATAAATTACTATGTAATTTTGGAGAGAAAGGAGAACATAATGCTGAGTGAACTCAGTTCCATAAAGACAAATATAAAACCATTATTGTAGAATTAATATGAGGCTCCAAAGGAGGTGGAGAGAGAGGAAGCGGAGGTGTGAGGATAGACAGGGGGAGGGGTTAATCTTGGTGTCACAAAATTTGATGAGTGGAGGGTGGTGAAGAAAATTGGAAATATCTAGTGTGAAAAATAGTGTATTTGAACTTTGTAAATAAACCAGTATAAAAAAATAAAAATAGGAAATGAATGGTTATACCGTAAATATATTACATGCAACATTTTTTAAACTGTTTAGGATAATATTTTTAAATAATAATAATTATTATTATTTATTTATTTATTATTATTACTATTATTATTATTTTGTGTGTACCGTCCAATCAGATCTGACTGTACAGGAGGAGACTGTCCCTCCTCCTTCAGCAGAGCATCTGGTGGATTCAAACCATGCACCTCTGGGATTGCAGTGCAGCTTCTTGCCACTAGGCCACCAGAGCTCGCCTAGGATAATATTTTTATAATATTAAATAAATTGTGTGAACTCCTTATACACTTTCATTGGAAGAAAATTCAAATAAATCAAATTTCGTCTGTGCCTATCTTTTTTATTAATATAGTTCCACTCACCTGAGTTTGACGACATAAGCTCTGATGAACTGATTTCTTAAATCTGATTCTCTGAATGTTTTGCTAATCTGTAGAAAAAAAAGAATACACAACTACTTCAGTGTAATAAAGACAAATACTTCAGAATACCATTACTATAAAAATAGAAGGATAACTAATAAGATATGTATAAATGTCCAAGGTAACAAGAGGTGGCCAAAATTGCCTTTCATCTTGATGGCAACGAGTTTCAGAAATGTAAGCTATGAGTTGACTGTGTTTCAATAGCAATGTGAGTTGAGATTGTTTACTTTTATAACTAGATAGAATTTTAAAATCTATTTGTAAGTTGCGTCTACTGAACTATATTGAGAGTAAATGAAGGTGTCCTGAAATCTAGTCAACTGTACTTTGTTATTGCCATTGTTATTTTTCCTCAGGGTTTTTCCATTCACATCCCATGTACCTATCTAACACAAAATTGAAAGGATCTCAGTGCCAACACATTTGTTAAACAGTAATAAAGCTAAGACAGAACTGGTGGTTTAGTGGTAGAAAATTGCACTGCTAACTCAAAGGCATGTGGTTTGAATTTATCAGATGCTTTGCAGGATAAAGATAGGCACTTTCCCTGGCAATTTACTGCCTCTTATGCTCAGTCTTGGGTCACTTCCAATTGGACAGTACTTAACAACAATAGCAATAAAGAGAACGTCCTTCCTTTTTCTTTCCTTTCCCTTCTCTTCCCTTTCCTTGTAACTTTTCTTTTTCTCTATAGAGTGACAGTTAAACATTTTCTTCCCTCCTTCCATTAAATTGTTTGTCCTTCCTGGAATGAAGAATTCTGTTTTGGAGATAATTTCCCTACCGTATGCTTTAGGCAGACACTTCATGCACTTTTACTTCTGTCACTAACAGGAAGTTGTAATAGTTCAATAAGTCACTGGTATGAATTCTGATGTATGTCTCATTTTCTTTCCAAAATCCTAGTCAATTAGAATATACTCATAGTTAGAATACATGTGTTTTCAGACAGACATCGTCATTGTTTCTAAATGGCTGTCTTCTTTCATTCACTAATTCAGCAGCTTTTGAGGTTTTTTTATGTGTGGCACACCCATTCTGGCAAAGAACACTTAGTCCCTGTCATTCATCAAGAAGTTTACATCTAAGCAGTAGAGACAATAATCACTCACATGTAAGTAAAATTATAGCTGCTATCAATGTAAAAATTACAGAGAGATTTGACTCCATCAATGAGGTCCTAAGAGCTTTTTATATGGAATGTTTATTGAGTTGTGATCTTTAAAAATTAAGGTTAGTTAATATAAAAGAAGGAAAGAATCTTATGGATAGAGGGACTAGCACAAAGAAAGCCCTGAAGAGCATGTTGAATGAATGAAAGAAGGCCAGAGAAACCATCACATGGAGATCAAGAAGGGCAGGGTAATAGGAAAGGCTAGATCATGCAGGGCTTAGCGTATGAAAAACATAGGCTTAATGACAAAGAATAGAAAACTGCTGAAGTATTTTTAGCAATTTGAAAAGGATTTCTTGCTATTTAAGAATAAGGAAAAAGATTGCAAATGAAAAGATTGTGATGTTATTTTTAGTATTTCAAGTAGAAGTGATTGCTTGGGTGCGTTTGTTGAAGTATAGTGAAATAAATGGATTTGAGAGAAATATGGAGAATAAAGTTTACATGTCTTGGACCTTTATTAGATATTTGAAATAGTTGGAAACAATGTATCAAGGATGAATTCCAGGATTCTAATTTGAATAGCTGACATAAAAGATGTCATTAATGGAGTTAAGTGTTACTTGAAGAAAGCTAGCATTATGAGAGAGATCATTAATTTAATTTTAGGACATAATTTATATGGAGTCCAGGTGGCTTAGTGGGCAGGGAGTTGTGCTGCCACTCTAATGACAGGCAGTTTGAATCCACCAGCTGCTCTGAAGGAAAAAGATGGACAATCTCCCTCCATGTGATTTACAGCCTCTGAAAATTTGCTAGAGGGTCAGCCATCAGTTGGCTCCAACCTTGCAGCAATGAGTAAGTGAATGTATTTAAAATGCCTTTTAAACAGCCAGGCTGGCACATCAAGTTGGCAGTAGATGAACAGGTTTAACGGATAGAAGAGTCTTTGGTGAGTCATTGGTGATGTGTGGTTGTTCAAGTAATGAGTGTGGATGAGATAATTTTAGAGAGACTCTAGTGTGAGAAGAAAGGAGGGTGTAGGCCAAAGTTATGCAGAATTTCAACCTTTAATGGCTAGAATTTCAACCTTTAATGGCTAGGCTTAGAAGAATGGGCATATAAAGAGCACGATGAAGGAGTGGCCACAGTGGGAAAGTCAGAACATGAGATAAATGGGTGCCATGGACATCCCATGTGATAATTACAAGGTTATAAACATTTTGAGTTAGCTTGTATTGTAAAATGTATCTAGTAAGATGATTTGATTTTGCTGATGAATAATACAGAAGACCAGAGAAAAGAACTGAAGTCCTCAATAGAATAGAAGATTATACGACTAAGACTCATGTCTACATAGATTTATGTGGCTCATTAAGTATCGTGCCTTTTTTTCTGTGTGACAAAGTGATCAACTATAATCATGGACTTGGAGCCAGGAAATCATTGTTTGATTCTGGTTCTAATTCTTTCTGATTGATTGCGGTTTGACATTTTTCTTAACCACATAGCCTTTACTTATTGATTTAAAAAATGATCCATTAATTTGTATGGGGGGTTGTCAGAGATAGTGAGATTGGCTCAGGAGAGAGCAGGGTTCAGAGCTATTGTGCATAGGGTATTTATTAGTCATAGTGCACTTAACGACTTCTAACAACAAGAACAGTGTGAGATAAGGCTGTTCTAGTGGTAAAGAGTTGTGCTGCTAACCCAGAGGCAAAAAGTTTGGATCCACCATCTGCTCTGTGGAAGAAAGATGGACAGTTTCCTCCTGTGTAATTTACAGCCTCTAGAAACTCATCGGAGGGTAGCTGTGAATTGGTTCTGACTAAGATAAAGGCATGTGAAAGTGCTTTAAAATGTATGATATGAGATTAGAGTGTTATTTCTTAGGTTATTCAAATACTTTCAGAGAAAAAGAAATAAATTATATATGTGTGTGTGTATATATATATAAACCAAGGAAATATTTAATTAGAAGAACTTAATGAACTTTATCAGATGTTTAAATATAAAGCCACAGTACTCCAAATAAATGCTGGTGCAGGCAAAGATTTAATCAGAGAGAGATTAGAGAATAGAAAGACATAAAGGAATCAAATATATGACAAAGGTAGTATAACAAATAAGTCAGTTATCCTATTTGACATACTATATTAGACAACCACATAATTATTTTTTGGAGATAAAGCTGGCTCTCTAGTAAGTAAGTAAATTATATATAAAATAAATTCTGGATGAGTCAAAGATAAGCTTATAAAAAGTACAACAAGAAAAAATTAATCATTTTAAAAGATTATTTAGCATGTACAAAACTATTCTAAACCTGACACAAAATGTAAGATATCATAAAGAAAGGATTGGTATTTTTGACTCCATAACAAAATAAAATCTACTTGGCATCACAATTATTTTACAAGAAGAATTAATGTTGAAGCCACATTAATGCCAGTAAAATGACAGCTTTTCTATCAATCTAATTTTTTTAAAAACTTATTTTAAAAAATGGCAAATGTTCTAGCAGGAATATAAACAAAGCTATGACCAGGTAACTCATAAATGAATTCTAAAAATGACATATAAGCATGTGAAGAGTCATTAGATATCACTATTGATGTTATTAAGTTCCTTTGACTATGTTATGTGACTTTGCAAAACATTTTTGAGAGTAATAATACAGCAATAGTAAGATAGAATACATATTATTTTGTTTGGAATAGTTTTCTAAATATCTGCCAAGTATGTTGCAAAGTTCTAGTACTACTTTAAAAAATAAACTTATTTGGTTCATGTCTTTTTACTTTGTTGAATATTGTTATGTTTTATTCCTTTCTTAGGATTCTGTTTTTTTCCCTTGCAATTTTGCATAAGCTTTATTAAAGATGACTTGGCTTAATATATTTGACTCTCCAAACAGGAAATGACTGACCTCATTAGGACTGAGAACATCTCTGGTATTTTGTTTTAATGACAAAAATATTCATTCCTTAGAATAAAGCTGAGATTTCTTTCAGTGTATTACAACTTTTTTGTTTTGGTTTCCTTTATTAAGTAGGATATGCACTTGAAAATTTACAAGATATTTTTACATGGGTGGGGACTACACTATGAGGATTACATTATGAATAACTTAACTATGTGCTTGGACAGGCGTCTAGCAGCTCCTTCAGGAAAGTTATTATTATGTGTCATCGAGCCTGGTTTGACTTCCAGTGGCCCTATGAACAACGGATCTGGCCTAGTCCTATCTTGGAACATATTCATGATGTGTCACATGCTTGAGCTCATTGTTACAGTCTCTGTGTCAGTTGTTACAGTCAGCTTGTTGAGGGTCTTCCTCTCTTTCCATGACTCTCCACCACCTTCCCCAGCTGTGTTGTTGTTAGGTGCCATTGAGTCAATTTCAACTCATAGTGACCCTAGGAACAACAGATCTGAACTCTATCTTATTTTAAGCCATCCTCACTATCTCTGATAAAACCAAAGCTGTTGCCACACTCACTACATGATTTTTACAAGGACTGTCCCATACTAATGACATACTCAAATTATGTGAGATAAAGTTTCACATATTATCCTTGCCTCCAAAGAGCATCCTGGCTGTAATTTCTCTGTGACATAGGTTTGTTCTTTTGGTAGTTCACAAGATATTCTATATTCTTTTTTAACACCACAGCTCAAAGGCATCAGTTCATCTTCTGCCATCCACAGTCAAATTTTCAGATTTATTGGAAAGAATTGAAAAGGCTATGGCTTGAATCAAGTGCACTTTTAGTATTTACACTGACATCACTGCTTCTTAGCACCTTGGGAGAGGTCTTTGGCAGCAAATTTCCCTATTGTAGAATTTTGTTCAAGAAATTAAGCTTTAGAAGAAGAATACGGCATTAGAATCCGAGGAAAACTCACAAACCATCTATATTATGCAGATGACACAACCTTGCTTGCTGAACGTGAGAAAGACCTGAGGCTTTTGATGTAAAAGATCAACAATTTCACCCTTTTATATTAATTACACCTCAACATCAAGAAAACAAAAATCCTCACCATTGGATCAAAAAGTAACATCATGATAGATAGATGATTGACGTTAACCATTTCATCTTAATGGGATCCAAAATCTACCAACGGTAGTAGCAGTCAAGAAATCAAGATAGTCTGCATTAGAAAAATCTATCAAGAACTTCCTCCAGCGTGATTTCTTTTTAAAAGGACTGGCCCCTTCTGACCATATGCCTAACATATGTGAGACTAAATTTCACCTTTCTTCCTTCTAAGGTGCTGCCTGATGCACTTCTTTCAAGAGAGTCTTGTTTGTTCTTTTTGGAGTCTATGGGATATATATTATTCATCTCTAACACCACAATTTAAAAAATTTGATTCTTCTTTTGACATCTTTATTTGTTGTACAAAATTTATACACTTAAGGAGCAATTGAAAATACCATGGCTTGGATGAGGTACATCATAGTTTCAAAACTGACAATATTGTTCTCTTTGGAGAGGTCTTGGAGAGCAGTTTCTCCCAAGGCAACAGATCTTTTCATTATTGACTGCAGCTATCACAAGCCTTCCTCACTATGTGTGGACCTTTGCTCCAGGCATCAGGACCTTTAGCAGAGTCATGGCTTGCTCCTGTCATTGTTTGCTTTGCCCTCATTCCCAAGAAATGTGATCCAATAGAAAGTGGAAATTATGGAACAATATCATTATATCATGTGCAAGCAAAATATTTCTGAAGATAATCCAAAAATTGCTAGTAGAATACATTGGCAGAGAACTGCCAGAAATGCCAGTGGGGTTTAGAAGAGACAGTGACACCAAGGACATTATTCCTGATCTCAGATGGATGCTAGCTGAATCAGAGATTACCAGGAGACCATCTATTTGTGTTTTATTGACTATGCAAAGCATTTGACTATGTGGATCATAACAAATTATGGTTAACATTGAGAATCCATGAACATTTAATTGTGTTTGTGAAAAATCTATACCTAGATCAGTAAACTGCTGTCTGAACAGAGGAAGGAAGCACTGCTTGGTTTAAAATCAGGAAGGATGTTTGTCAAAGTTGTATCCTTTCTCCATACCTATCTATATCTGTATGGTGAACAAGTAATTCATAAAACTAGACTCTATTAAGAGGAATGTGGCATCAGGCTCATCAATAGACAGCACCATAGTAGCAATAGGAGACTTCAACACACCACTATCACCAAAAGATAGCTCAACTCAAAAGAAACTCAACAAAGATGCAAACGATCTAAACTATACAGGCAGCCAACTAGACCTTGTGGATGTATAGAGAATTGCACCAAACTAAAACTCAATTCACTTTCTTCTCAGGTGCACATGGTACATTCTCCAGAACTGATCACATATTAGGACACAAAGTAAGCCTCAAATTAAAAAAACATCGAAGTAATACAAAGTAGCTTCTCAGACCGCAATGTCAAGAAAATAGAAATTAATCACAGAGTGGTAAAGTTTACAAAACCACTCATGTAGAAACTAAATAATTCTCTGCTAGAAAACAACTGGGTTATAAAAGAAATAAAGAATGAAATAAAAGATTCCTTGAAACAATGAAAATGAAAATGAAAATACAATATACTCAAACCTCTGGGATGCAACTAAAGCAGTCCTCAGGGGACAGTTCATAGCAAAAGACACACACATAAAAAAGGAAGAAAGAAGAAAAATCCATGATCTAACTCCACACCTTCTTCAGATAGAAGACAAACATCAATCTAAGTCTACTGCCTCTAGAAGAAAGGAAATTATAAGGACAAGAGCTGAAATCAATAAGATATAAAACAAACAAACAAAAAAAAACCCAATTCAAACCATCAATAAGATCAGGACCTATCTTTTTGAAGGCTCCATAAAATTTACCAACCACTGGCAATCTTAACAAAAGAAAAAAAAGAGAGAGAGAAGACACAGATAATTCAATTAAGAAATGACAGAGGTGACATCACAACAGAACTGTTGTTATGTGCCATCGAGTCGTTTGCAACTCATAGCGACCCTATGCACAACAGCTCTAAACCCTGCTCTGTCCTGTGCCAACCTCACTGCCTCTGACACACCCATCCCGATTACCCCAGTTACCGAATCAATCCATCTCATAGAGGGTCTTCCC
>NW_006400192.1:202165-206067 GCF_000299155.1 Elephantulus edwardii | reverse complement strand
CGCTATGAGTCGGAAACGACTCGACGGCACATAACAACAACAACAACAACAACAATTACAAAATGAGCAAAAGACATGGCAATAATTTTCATAGAGGAAGATACTCAGATGGCCAACAGATACATGAAAAAAATGCTCAAAATCACTGAAAATAAGAAGATGCAAATACAAATCATGGAGAAATACTATCTCACTCTACTTGCAGTGGCAAAGTTTAACCAGACAGCAAGTGTGGTAAGATAGGAAGTTTGTACACTGTTGATGTGATTGTAAAGAGAAAATATGAACTGAGGAACAAACTGAGACTTGCACACCAGCATTTATAGGAATATTTTTCATCATTGAAAGAACATGGTAACAGCTCAAATGTCCAACCACAATAGAATAAATTGAGAAATTATGGTACATTCGCATGATGAAATACTACACAACATGCAGGACCAATGATTTCGAAAATCACTACCTAACTTTGAGGCACTGGAGAGCATTGTGCTAAGTGAACTAAATTCTGTAGGGACTAATACTGTATAAAACCATTATTTTAATAATAGAACGATAACTAGTAAAATGTGTATGAGGATCCAGTGGGGGAAGGATGTGAGCACAGGGGTGAGGATGGGCTGTGGGGGTTAATCATAGGATTGCCTAATTTGATGAGTGGAGGGAGAGATAGTTAAAGGAAATGGGAATAATCTGGTGTGAAAAAGGATGTTCATGAACTTTGTAAGTAAACCAACAGAAAATAAAAATTTAATTTAATTTTAAAAAAATGGGGAAAAAACACCCCAACCTGCATTATGTAGATGCGTAAGGGGCAAAGAATATAAGGGGCTGTATCCCTGGGATGTGGCTGTGTACCTTGTACACAGAGGAGTCTTCAGAAGGAAGATTGCAAGCAGCACTCATGAGGCGCTCTGAGAAGGAAGATTATAAGCAGTTCCCATACTTCTTTAGACACTGACTCTTGTGAGAGTAGAAACAAATGTTCTTGCTCTTGATAATGTTGTTGCAAATGTGAGAAAGCACAGTTTATTAATACAAAGAAGTCTTGCTTGAATGTATGTCTTTCAACTATCTACAAGAGGACCGACTAGTGTCACCAATACATTGAAGAGTGCTATCTTCAGAGACATAATTCTTCCCCCAGCCAGAGAGAAGAGACCATTCCCATCCCAATGAAATGTGAGACCTGCCTCAGGACATCAGCAGCACCCATGGCTGAACTGGGGAATTGACTGTCAGATGAGATGAGACCTTGGTGAAGAGGAGCCAATATTGGCAGAATTGAGAACTTTGTTGGACAATTGTGGGTGGGAAGTCAATGTTGGCAGATTTGAGAACTTGAAAACACTTAGAGAGCCATAAGTCTTGAGGTGGAGGTGCCCATGTGCACATTTTGGGAGCTGAGCTATCTTGACTGTATTCTGTTATTAATCTGAATTATAACCTTTTTTTAAATTATAACCTTTTATTTCCCCAATACGGTTCTGTGTGGTCTGTGAGCTCACATTGGATTTTCAATCCAGTTAAAGAGTAAGATAGATTTTGAGATGAGAAAAAGATTTAGGGGAATGTGGGGAATATGTCTGACTTCATGGGAATTGGTTTTGTGTTATTGATGTTGTAGATGGGGTAGTTATTCCTTGTGAATCTGACAAAGATCAGATATGGCACTCCCCATATGGCCCTTGTTCTTTTTATACATATGTCTATACTGAAAACTTCTTACCTACAAAATAATAAATTCCAAATTTGTTAACCAGACACATTCCTGTTTGTGTGTCTTGACTCAGGCTTTGGACATTGTATGCCCTACTCATCCTTACAGTCAACATGAATCATCTTTTCAAATAAGCCTTCTCTGATCTCTATGGTTGCACATGATCTGTATGTATTTCTTCTATATAGTCTAATCACAAATTTGTGTAACTGTGTATTCTCACGATATGTGCATACAGTGTATTTTTCATCTTTAATGTTTTTAACTAATTTAATCTTTCATTATAGAGTCAATCTTTAAGACCAGGATCCATATCTGTTTTCATATTTCCATAATATTGGCAAAGTTTATGTTCAATGAATAATTTTTTAAGAGAAACAGAAACTGATATTTCTAGTATTTTAAATGTATGCTTCCTACTATTAATCTCATCTTGGCCACCCAACATAGGTTTCTTTAAAAATTACCTTAATTGAGAAACTTTTTAAATATAATTAAATATTAAAACATGTATCAACCTCCTTTACTCTAATTCCATGCTGATAAATCTTCTGGTAACCTGAATTCCAATGAAGCTTTCCTCTAGGGAAAAAATGTTAGACAGCTGATGATTCAATTCTTCAAAAGTAATAGATCTTACTATGATAAAATTAAATGGTCTCAGACCTCTGGATTAGTAGCCTCGGGATCAATTGGTTTGCATGTGATTGTTGTTATTGTTAGATGCCAGTTGAGTTGAATATGACTCTTAGTGATCTATGACAGTGGATCTGAACCCCGTCCTATCCTGCACCATCTTCACACTCCCTGACACACTAGAATCCATTGCATCAGTCACCACATCAATCCACCTGATTGAGGGTCTTCCATTTCTTCACCAACCCACCCCCTTTCCAAGAAGCATGGCCTTCTCCAAGGACTAGCCCCTCTTAGCAACATGCCCAATGTATGTGAGGTGAATCTCATCATTCTTGCCTCCAAAGAACACTCCAGTTGCACCCTCTTCAAAACATTGTTGCTGACCCTCTACTTTTCTTAGAATTCTCAAAGGTAAAAATAACAAATAATTTTCTTGCATAGGTAATCTTCAAAGTCATAATCATATAAAATGCATATTTATTCTGGCCCTTCTAAAACTTTTTCTAGTCATGACTTTAGAGATGTGAATTAGAACTAGTATACCAATAAATTGTCTTGAGAAAAAGACAGAGAAACATGTCACTCATCGCTTAAAAAAATATACAAAATATTTAGCAACTGAAGATGCATCAAAATGTTAGCCACAATATATTAATTTTAAAATATAATCAAGAGCAATGACAAGTATTAACTTACCAGAGATTCAATTCTTTCACTCAAAATTCTGTATTCTCTCGTACCTGGTGAACTTAACTGCTCACTATAGTTAACATTTAAGATTTGAAAGCTGCTGCGGTAAAAGTAGGGTTTTTGGTCTGTAAAAGAGAAAAAGGGCAGAATGACCATTTACAAAGTAGTTTAATATTTATATATTTTGTATCATTGAGGCTATAAAATATAATTTAATAAATTTCTTTCCCTCAAATGAAAGAAACTCTATCTACGTTTAATATAATTTTAAAGATAAAATTTGTTTTTCTTTCAATTCTTAAAATTTTTATTCTACTGTATTTGATAGATTGGTTCTAAATTGCTGCAATCTGTTATCATGTTTCTGAACTCGTAAATTTCTGTGGGAAAATTTATTCCCTAAAGTTGACTGGTGGATTTGAACTGCCAATCTTTTGGTTAGCACTCTGGTCTGTCATGCACTGGTACACCAGGGTTCTGTAGAACAAATAATTCAAGGAACTAAGGCTTTATGAGAAGAATTAGAGGAAGACTCATCAATAATCTATATTCTGTAGATCATACAGTATTGCTTACAGAAAGTGAAGGAAACTTGGAACACTAACTAAAAAAGGTCAAAGATATAACCTTCAATATAGAATACACTTCAACATAAAGAAAACAAAAATTGTCACAATTGGACCAAAATACAGTGTCATGATAAAGGAAGATAAGAGGGACGTTGTTAAAGATTTCCTTTTACTTGTATATATAATCAACACTCATGGTAGCAGCACACAAAAATCCGAAGATTAATTTCATTGAGCAAATACGTTGTCAAGGACCTTTTTAAAAAATTATTATTAAATTTTAT
>NW_006400192.1:199777-202065 GCF_000299155.1 Elephantulus edwardii | reverse complement strand
CCAGTTTGTTCTTCTTCCCCCCCACCCCCCAATGTCTGTTTTAATTGTCTAATTGCCACAGTGCTTGTCAAAGGTCAAGGACCTTTTTAAAGTGCTAAAGAACATGACATTTTAAAAACTAAGGTACACCTAATTCGAGCCTGGATGGTTTGAATGGCTTCATATGCATGTGAAAGTTGGCCAATGATTAGAAAGACTGAAGAAAAATTTATTCCTTTGAATTGTGGTGTTGATGAAGAGTATTGAATAAACTATAAACATGCAAAAGAACAGTTAGATCTGTTTTGGAAAAAGTGCAACCAGATTACTCTTTAGAGGTGGAGGATTGTGTGACTTTGTATCACATACTATGGGCATATTTTTAGGAGGTGCCAGTCCCTTGATAAAGACATCATGCTTGGAAAAGTAGAAGCACAGCACAAGAGAGGAAGACTCTCAAGGAGATGGATTTGTACAATGACTGCAGTATTTAACTTGAGCATGGCAAAAAGATAGGTTAGGACAAGGCAAGGTTTCAGTATCTTTTTCATTTGGTCCTTATAAATCATATAAACTCAAAGGTATCTATAAACAGCATATTTGAGAGACCCCTGGTTTTGTAACGAGATATGTGTTGGGAAGGTAACTGAAAGTGTGGCAGTTTGAACCTACCAGCTGCTCCATGGGAGAAAGACGAGACAGTGTGCACCCATTTAAGATTTACAGCCTCAGGAATCTGGTGATAGGCTGCCATGATTATAACCGATTCAGGTAAAGTAGGTTCAGGGATTTTTTTGCTATTTTAAGAAAATGCATGATGGCATATATATTTATATCAGAAGTATTACTGAATGTATTATATGGTATTCTTAATCATTAATGAAGAATTAATGTACTTATAATAATTAAAAAATATTTTCATTAACATATTCTACAGAAGAATTGGTGATTGTCATTACTCTTCCCTGAAGTAAGCTAGAAAATAAAAACTTTTAACAGGATATTTGATCTAATTGCTGAAAGCAGGTATTTTTTTTCCTTCCTTCAAAACAAAGTCTTAAGGAATCATTGGGTTGAATAAAGTAGATAAATTCCCTAAAACATACTTGCACCTATCTCAAAAGCGTTGTGAACATGGGCATAGTCAAACTGAATCTGTTCAGGGAAAATCTGTGTTTGCTTTTGATCACTGGTAATTTTAATTTATGCAGAGCAATACCTCATTCTAGCAAAGAGGTAGGGATTCCAGGTTCTCTCCTTTGCAACGGATAGATGGAGAAACTTTTCTGGGGTCATGATGGTTGCTGGGATGAAGTTTTGAGAGACTTACCAAAGTTACTACCCTTATATTTAAAAAGAAATACAGTCTTAATAAGAGCAATAATTCATTTATTCAATCTTAAGTGTGTGTTTCAGTCTCTGCTTTCTGGAATTCACCTTAGAGATAATTAACTCTAGTTTATGTAGTTGAAAAGTAAATAGTTAAACCACAATTTATAGTTTCTAATGGCCAATTGGGAAGAAGCTGTGCTGCAATCCTGAAGGCACACAGATCAAATCCACCAGCTGCTTTATGGGAGAAAGGTAGCCAATCTCCATGCTTCTGTAAATGCACTGGAGAATCAGCTACGCTTCAGCTCTGACCTGACTGTACACAATAATAATGATTTGCTTGAGATAACAATTGGTTGAAATAAGTATTCAGTTACGGGTTTTTCAAATGTAATGTTATTGTACAATTGGGGATTTGTTTTCAGTATTTGCATAGTTACGTGATTTGCCCATTTGAAAATATTTTATATAACTTCTTTATGGTCAATTTTGCTTATTTTAATTTTATGAGAAGAGCACAAGATAAGGAAAATGTTATGATAAGAACAGAAGATAAAAAAAGAACACAAGATAAAAATAAGGTTACTATGATAGAATATTAAAAGAGAAAATAATTTTATTGTACTTCCAAGTTCTCTCTTAACATGTTGTTATTATTACCATTGAGTTGAAACCTACTCATAGCTGACCTTTCAGAGGGTATTCAGATGCAATAAATTGCACAGGAGGAGATTACCCATCATTTTTCTTGCAGAGCAAATGGGTGGATTTGAATCATATACATTTGGGTTGACAACACAGATTTTTACCACTAGGTTACTACTTTTCCTTCTCTTAATACAAGCTTATGATATCAAGGAACTGAAGTAATCAAAATCAAGTAAGAGCTAGCTGACATTCAAGCAGATATATGCACACCCATGTTTATTGCAGCTTTGTTCACAATAGCAAGGAGTTGGAAACAACCTAAGTGCCCA
>NW_006400192.1:197467-199677 GCF_000299155.1 Elephantulus edwardii | reverse complement strand
GAGTGGAGGACAGTGCAGAAGGGGAAGACCCTCTATGAGGTGGATTGATTCAGTGACTGGGGTAATCGGGATGGGTGTGTCAGAGGCAATGTGATTGGCACAGGATAGAGCAGGGTTTAGGGCTGTTGTACATAGTGTCGCTGTGAGTCGCAAATGACTCGACGGCACATAGCAACAACAACAACAACAACGACAACATCCTTTAATAAATTTGAAAACCTAGAGGAAATGAACAAATCCCTTGCAATTCATGTCCTACCCAGACTGACAAGGACAGATATAGAACACTTAAACAGACCCATCACAAAAGAAGAAATTGAAAAAGGTATTAAAAGACTTCCATATAAGAAAAGTCCTGGACAAGATGGCTTCACAGCTGAAGATGATTGATTTATCACCAATCCTACATAAGATATTTAAAAAAATTAAAAAATAAGGAACACTTCTTGAGTCATTCTTTGAAGCAAGCCTTACCAAAAACCAAAACCATACCAAGATATTACCACTAAAGAATACTATAGACCAATATCTCTCAAAAATATAGATTAAAAAATCCTTAACAAAATCCTAGCCAATAAAATCCAGAAGTACATAAAAATAATAAATCATCATGGTCAAGTGGGATTCATAACAAGTATGTAAGGATGGTTCAACATAAGAAAAGCAGTCAACGTAATTCACCACATTAACAAAGCAAATAACAAGAAATATATGATCTTAGGAATTGATGCAGAAATGGCACTTGACAAAGTCCAATACCCCTTCCTGATCAGCAAAATTGGAATAGAAGAAAATTTCTTCAACATACTGAAAAGCATATATGCAAAACAAAGAGCCTACATCATTCTCAACAGAGAAAGACTAAAAGCAATTTACTTGTGAACAGGGACCAGAGAAGGATGCTCACTGTCACAACTTCTACTCAATATTGTATTGGAAATGTTTGCTAGGGAGGTACAAGAGAAGGAAATAAAAGGCATCCAGATCAGCAAAGAGATGGTTAAACTGTCGCTATATGTACATGATATGACAGTTTACACAGAAAACCCCAAAGACTGAACAACAACAACAACCAAAAAAAGCAAAAAAAAAAACCCACCAAAAAAACCTGTTAGAGCTCATAGACAAATTGAATAGAGTGACACGATATAAAATCAGTATCCAAAAATCAGTGGGATTTCTTTACAGTAACAAAGAAAACTCGGGAATTATTTCCAATAATTTCCAAGAAAGGAATACTATTTACTTTTTATTTACTATTTTGTAGCCAACCACAAATTGAGATATTTGCATATGAATCTAACTAGAAATACAAAAGATCCGTACAAAGGAAACTACAGAACATTTGTGTGAGACAAAATAAAAGGCTTCAATAAATGGCAAAATGTTCCCTGTTTATGGATAGGATGACTCAATATTGTGAAAATGACAATCCTACCAAAATCAATCTACATGTTCAACACAAACTGTCAAGTTTATTTAGAGAAGCAGGAGACCCCAAATAAACAAAGCACTTCTGAAAACAAAAATAAGGTGGGAAGCATAGCACTCTCTGACCTCAAAACCTCAAAAACTACACAGTGGTAGTAATCAAAACAGCATGGTACTGGTATGATGACAGACACATAGACCAATGGAACAGAACTGAGAACCCAGAAATGGACCAAGCTATCTATGGTTAACTGATATTTGACAAGGAAATGAAACCTATCAAATGGGGAAATGACAACCTCTTCAGCAAATGGTGCTGGCAAAACTGGTCTCTACCTGCAGAAAGCTGAACCAGGATCTACATCTCACATCACAGATAAAAATCAACTCAGGGTATAACAGAGACTTGGGTAGAGCCCAAAATCATAAAGGTCATAAGAGGAAAACTGGAGTAAATCTTATATGGCCTATTCTTTAATATACAGTGACTGCTAAGTACAGTCAGAAATGCACAATTTGGAGAGGACAAAACTGGGAAATGGGACCCCCTAAATATTAAATCCCTTTGTACGTCAGTAACTTTTTCCAACAAGGGGCAAAGATAATCTACTAACTTGGAAAAAACAATTGGCAATACGGTTTCAGATAAGGGTCTCATATCAAAAGTTTATAGAATCCTACAGGGCCCCGTGTTAAATGATCCAGGAAGTATTAAAAGAAGATGGAAAGAATATACTGAGTCACTGTATTGAAAGGAATTGGAAGACACAGAAGAATTT
>NW_006400192.1:175168-188147 GCF_000299155.1 Elephantulus edwardii | reverse complement strand
GAAGAGGGTAGAGAGAATGGTACAGCAATGAAGGAATGAAAACCCAAAATCCCTGTAAATGTTCATTAATACTAATAAAATTTAATTAAAAAAAAGAAAAAAATCAAGTAAGAGAAAGTACAAGTCTTCTCATCTGAAAGTACATTTAGTTCTTTAGTCTAAGCTGAGGGACCTCTAGTGGCTTAGTGATAAGGAGTTATGCTGCCAATCTAAAGGAATGCAGTCCAATCTACCAACTGCTACTGGGGAGAAAGATGGCAAGCTCCTTCTTGGAATTTCTTGACTCTTGACACCCACTGAAAGGTCATCTGTTAGTTGATTTTGATCCAGTGGCACATAACAACGACAGTCCAAAATTGAGATTGTGAAGATGGCACAGGCCAGGCTGGGTTTTGTTCTGTTGCACATAGGGTCACTGTGAGCTGTAGCCAAATCAATGACGCCTGACAACAATATCAAGTCCAAAGAGCAGTACTTTTCTCATACTTACCAAAAGCTAAAAAGTGGACAAGTAGACCTATAGTCACAGCCAGGATCACCACTACTGCAACAACAACAAAACCCACTACACATGGATTCAAGAATCTTGAAGTAGATGATCCTCGTACTGGCCTTAAAATAAAGGAGAAAAGATCAAAGTCACTCATTTTACTTATAAAAGTTTTAAATTAGGAAACATTATAATCTGCCTTCTAAGTCTCTTAGAATTGTACATGATTCTAAAGGAAGATGAGTGTTTTCTCCTAGAAGTGAGCTTGAAAGAAACAAGATTTCACTTATTATTTTTTTTCTTTAAAAAATAATAACTTCAAAAATAATAACATTCAGGTAGTTTGGTAGACGAATAGAACAAATTCTTCCAATTCCTCTACTAATTGATGAGGTTCTCAAGAATCATTAACTCATCTCTATATATCTTCTATAATTCTATATTAAACATGATTGCAGTAACTTCTTTCACCTGAGTACCATCCCTTGGGATATACAGAAGAGAGTAATTTCAGGGTAGAGGAAAGAAAAGGCAAGAAAAGTGCCATTTCATTATATTTTAATTCATGTTGTGAAACAATTGTGCAATGAAATTCTCAGTCCTGTCAATCTTGGCTCTCCTCCCCAGCTTTTCAATAAATTTTCAGTCCTGCCTATATTAGTTCCCCCAACCCCGCTCTCATCTCATGTCTGGTCTCCATTTCGGTCATAGCTGCCCTTTTCCTGGTGGTGAGGTTTCTTCACTGGTTGTGGCAGGAGATATCTTTCCCCTTCACTGGGGGAAGATCTGTCATTGTTCTTGTTGTTATGTGCCATCGAGTCACTTGCAACTCATAGCTACCCTATGTACAACAGCCCTAAACCCTGCAATATCTCTTGCCAACCTTATTGTCTCTGACACACCTTTCCCCCACTACCCCAGTGACATAATCGATCCATCTCATTGAGGGTCTTCCTCTCCTGTGCTGTTCCTTCATGCCTCCAAGCACCACGTCCCTCTCCAAGGACTGATCCCACTTTGTAACATGTCCAAACTATATCAGATGGAGCTTCAGAAGCCTTGCTTCCAAGGAGCAGGCCTGGCTTTACCCTCTCCAGGATGAACTTATTCTAGCAGTCCATGTTTATAAAGGCATCAACTCTCCTTCTATCATCCGTAGTCATTCTCCAGGTCTCTGATGCGTAGCAAGTAATGATAATGACCATGACCTGCATCAGGTGCACCTTAGTCTCCACACTGACATCATTGCTCCTTAGTACCTTGGAGAGGTCTCTGACAGTAGACTTTCTTTTAATTTCCTGGCTTCTGGTACCAACAGTGTTGATTGTAGAGCCAAGCAAACTGAAGCTGTCAACAATCTCAATCTCTTCGTCATCTATCATGATGCTGCCAATTGGCTAAGTGGTAAGATTCATTGTTTTCTTGACATTGAGCTTAAATTCATATTAAAGGCTGCAGTCTTTGACCTTCAGCAGCAAGCACTTCAGGTCCTCCTCAGTTTCAGCAAGCAGGTTTTTGTCATCTGCATAAAGCGGATTGTTGATAAGTCTACTTCCAATACAGATGCCACACTTTTCCTCATAGAGCCCAGACTCACAGATAATCTGTTCTGCATATAGATTGAAAAGATATGGAGCTAGAAAATATCCTTGATGCACACCCTTCCCAATTTTGAACCATGCAGTGTTTCCTTGTTCTGTTCTGACCACTGCTTTCTGGTCCAAGTATAAGTTTCACTTAAGCAACAATCAAGTGTTCTGGGATTCCCAATCTTCTCAAAGTTAGCCAGAGTTTGTTGTGATCCACAGAGTCAAATGCCTTTGTAAAGTCAATGAAACACAGATAGACATTCCTCTGGTACTCTCTGCTTTCAGCCAAGATATCCCTAGTGCCATGGGTTCTTCTAAATCCAGACTGCACTTCAGGTAATTGTCTGTTAATGTGCTGTTCCAGTTGTTTTTGGATAATCTTTAGCAGAAACTTGTTTGCATGTGATATCAGTGATATTGTTCGATAATTTCCACACTATTGGATCACCTTTCTTTGCAAAGAGAACAAATATCGATCTCTTCCAGTCAGTAGGCCAGGTGGTTGACCTCCAGATTTATTGCCACAACTTGGTGAGCACATCCAGGGCAACATTTGTTTGTTGAAATATGTCAATTGGTATACCATCAATTCCTGGAGCCTTGTTTTTTGCCAATTCTTTCAGAGCAGCTTGAACTTCCTCCTTCATCACTACAGGCTCTTGCTCATATGTTGTTTCATGAAATTCTTCTGTGTCCACCAATTCCTTTGGCAAGACTAGCCAATTCCCTTGTAGATTGCTGATACTGTCCAGTCCCCTTGTGGAATAGCAGAGAGCCAGTTTCCTGGTAGATAGACTAACATGCTTCATTTGCCTAGTTCTGCCCATTCACATAGTCAATCATCCATATCTAAATGGCTGGAAAAGTCATATTGAAAGATAAACTCCAGAATAACAATAATTAATTATAATGTACCTTAACTGGTCTTTCTGTTTCATTAACTAAATAATTAATTTATGAGACCTTGGTGAATTCTTATAATCTCCCTCATTTGGGAACAGAGTAGTGAAAGAAACAGACAAATGGTATAAAATATGTAAAGTTGTGCTAGTGTCAGAACTAGTCCTTTTCTCCATACTTATTCAATTTGTATGCTGAGAAAATAATTCAAAAGTTATTATATCAGAATTAGAAGAAGATCTACCAACAACCTGCATTATGAAGATGACACATACTTGAGTATAGAAAATGAAGAATGTTTGGAACATTCGTCAAAGAAGATTAAAGATTACAGCCTGTAATATGGATACATTTTTGGTGTCAAGAAAACGAAAATCTTCACCACTAGATGGTAAGGAATTGCACTGCAAACCCAAAGGCATGCAGTTTAACTCCATCAATTGCACCATGGGAGAAAGATGAGCAATTTCATCTCATGCAATTTATTGCCTCTGAAAATCCGCTGGAGTATATGTCATGAATGAGTTCTGACTCTGCGGCACATAACAACTATAACAGACCAATAGGTAATATTATGATAGAAGAAGAAAAGATTTCAAGGACTTTACTTTTCTTGTATCCACAATGAATATGCATAACAGCAACATTCAAGAATGTCTCCCAGAAAAAGACTGGGAAAGACTAGCGAATACTATGCTTAGTCAAATAACACAGTCACATAAAGACAAATACTGCATATGACCACAATGGTGGAAATAGAAGGATAATGGATAACTGAACAAGGTATGTGTAAATATTCAAAAGAGGAAAAGGGAGACAGAAGAAGGAGAGGGGTGGGGGGGAATATCACTAAGATAGCAAAGGTAGGAGGAGTGGGAGGGGGATGAAGAAATAGGAAAGATTCAATGAGGAATTGAAGAAAAGGGAGAATAATAGGCACAGAAAATAGTAATGATACAAACCACAATGTATAAGAATGGTTATACAAAACACAATGCTCATTAATGATTTAAAGCAAACCTATAAAAAAAGGAAAAGAAAAAATGTTTTGCACACTCTTGGTAACAGCAGCCAGGAAATCAGGAGATGAATTGCATTGAGATGTCAGGCTGGAGACTAAGGTGCGCCTGATCCAGGCTATAGTCTTCGAAATTACGTGCTATGCATTGAAGAGTTGGACAATGACTAGGGATGATAGAAAAAAAAATTGATGCCTTTGAGCTGTGATGCTGGAGAAGAGTGTTGAATATACCATGGACTGCTAGGAAAACAAACAGTTTTGTCCTGGAGAGGGTGAAGCCAGGCTGCTCATGGGAGGCAAGGATTCTGAAGCTCTATCCGACATACTTTGGACATGTTTCAAGGAGGGACTGGTCCTTGGAGAGGGACATCATGTTTGGGAGAGAGGAGGGACAGCGCAGGAGAGGAAGACCCTCGATGAGATGGATCGATTCTGTGAGTGGAATCGTGGGAATGAGTGTGTCTGAGAAGGCAAGGTTGGCACAGGATAGAACAGCATTTAGGGATCTTGTACAGAGGGTCGCTATGAGTCACAAGTTACTCGATGGCACATAACAACAATAACAAGGGAAAATATTCAAGATAAACCTTATAACGAGTAAAACAAAGACAAATTGCATTAGGGAAATTTGCTGTCAGAGACCTCTTTAAGGTTCTAAAGAACAGGGATGTCTGTTTAAAGACTAAAGTTCACCTTATCCAAGCCATGGTATTTTCAGTTGTTTTTTTCTACATCTGAAAGTTGGTCAATGAATAAGAATGGAAGAATGATTGATGTCATTTAGTTACTATGTTGGAGAAGAGTGTTAAATATCCCATGGATTGCCAAAATAACAAATAAGCTTGTCTTGGAAAGTGCAAGTAGGGTGTTAATTAGAAACAAGAATGGTGAAACTTCATAATTTGAGCATGTTGTCAGGGCCTTGGAAATAGGCCTCATGCTGGAAACGGTAGTATATTCAGGAATTAGTTTGATTATATCTATGGGAAGAATCGTTGGAGACGCTCATATCAGTTGTGAAAACTAGGCCAAGTACTGATTGTGGAACAGACCATCAACTACTCATATGTAAGTTCAAGTTGAATTTAAAGAAAATGAAATCAAATCCACAGGAGCCTCTGTAGCAAGCATTTCCTCAGTTTCAGCAAGCAGGGTTGTGTCATCTAACACAGATTGTTAATAGATCTTCAACCAATCCTGACACCACACATGTCTTCATAGAGCCCAGCCTCTCAGATAATCTGTTCTGCATACAGGTTGAAAAGGTATGGAGATAGGACACATCCCTGGCATGCACTCTTCCCAATTTTGAACCATGCAGTGTTTCCCTGCTCTGTTCTGACGACTGCCTCTTAGTCCAAGTATAAGTTTCGCATTAGCACGATCAAGTGTCCTGGGATTCCCACTCTTCTCAGAGTCAGCCACAGTTTGTTATGATCCACGCATTCAAAGGCCTTTGCATAATCAATGAAACACAGATAGGCATTCATCTGGTATTCCCTGCTTTCAGCTAAGATTCCTCTAACATCAGCTATAATATCCCTAGTACCACAACCCTTTCTAAACCCAGTCTGGACTTCTGGCAGTTCTCTGCTGATGTGCTGTTCCAGTCATTTTTGGATAATCTTCAGTAGAATCTTGCTTGCCTGTGAAATAAATGATATTTATTTTTCTATAATTTCCACACTCTGTTGGGTCACCCTTCTTTGGGATGGGAGCAAATATAGACCTCTTCCAGTCAGTTAGCCGAGTGGTTGTTCTCCAGATTTCTTGGCACAGCTTGGTGAACACATCCAGGGCAGCATCTGTTAGCTGAAATACATCAATTGGTATACCATCTATTTCTGGGGCCTTATTTTTTGTTATTTGCTTCAAAGCAGCTTGAACTTCTTCCTTCATCACCATATATTATTTCATTAAATTCTTCTGTGTCTGCTAATTTCTTTGGATACAGTGACTCAGTATATTCTTTCCATCTTCTTTTAATACTTCCTGGATCATTTAAAATTCTGCTTAAAGCATCCTTGATTATAGCAACTCAAGGTTTGAGTTTGTTCTTGAATTCCTTGAGCTTAATGAAAGAATTTGGCCCTTTTGATATTCCAACTCCAAATCCTTGCATATTTCATTGTAATGTTTTACTTCGTCATCCCGTGCTGCCTTTTGGAATCTTCTATTCAGTTCTTTAGTATCTTGAATTCTTTCCTCTGCTTTGGCTTCTCTGTGCAACCTTCAGAATTTCTTCTGACATCAATTTTGTTTTGGTTTTTTTTTTCTCTCTTCTGTCTTTGTAATGACCACTTGCACTCTTCCTGGATGATACATTTGACATCCTCCCACAACTCATCAGGTCTTCGCTCATTAGTGTTCAAGGCCTCAAACCTGTTCCTGAGATGCTTCTGAAATTCAGGTGGGATAGACTCAAAGTCATATTTTGGTTCCAGTGGATTTGGTTTAATTTTCCTCAGCTTCAGCTTGAACTTGCATATGAGTAGCTGGAGGTCTGTTTCACAATAAGCTCCTGGCCTAGTTTTCACAGCTGATATTGAGCTTCTCCAGTGGCTCCTTCCACAGATGTAATAGATCTGATTCCTATGCATACCATCATGATGAATGGAGAAGAGATTGAGATTTTTAACAATTTCAGCTTGCTTGCCTCTACAATCAACATATGTGGCACCACCAGTCAGAAAATATAAATATGAATTGCATCAGGGAAAACTTCTGTTAGATACCTCTCCAGAATCCTAATGAACAATGATGTCAGACTAGAGACTAAGATATGCCTGATCCAGGTCATGGTCTTCCCAATTACTTGCTGCATCGGAGATTTGGACAGTGACTAAGGATGACAGAAAAAGAATTAATGTCTTTGAATTGTGGTGCTGGAGAAGAGGACTGAACATTCCATGGGCTGCCAGAAGAACAAACAGGTCTGTCTTAGAGACGGTCAAATCAAGTTTCTCCTTGGAGAAAAAGATTTTGAAGCTCTATCTCACGTGCTTTGGGTATGTGGCCAGAAAGGACCAGTCCTTGGAGAAGCTCATCATGCTTAGGAGGGTGGAGGGACAACACAAGAGAAGAAGACCCTGCATGACCATGACATGGATTGACACAGTTACTAGGTTAATGGGAGGTAGGTGTGTCAGAGTCAGTGAGATTGGTTCAGGATAGGGCAGGCTTCAGACCTATGGCTTTCTGCAAAGAGAGATAACATTTGACCCAGTAATTCCATTACTGGGAAAATATCCCAAAGAGACCATAACTGTTACCCAAGCAGATATATGCACACTCATGTTCATCGAGGCTTTGTCCACAATAGCAAGGAGGTAGAAACAACCTAAGTGCCCATCAACAAATGAATGGATTGAGAAGCTGTGGTATATTCACACAATGGGATACTATGCTGAATTGAAATACAAGGATCTCATGCAATATTATTCAAAATGGGTGACCTTGGAGGACATTATGCTGAGTGAAATATCTCAGTCACAAAAGGAAAAATACAGCATAGTGCCACTGTTGTAAAACAGGACAGACATCTGGTTGGGGGGAGACTTAGAAAAATGGGATAAATAATGTATACTGCATTGAGGGAGATGAGGGAGAAAACTGTTTAAAAGGGATATGTGATTAGATATTATTGTCATGACATGAGTCCAGAATGAAGGTTGCATAGTGGAGTGCACTTGGGGGGACATTGTGTATAACAATAAAAGTATTTTTCTTTTACATTTCAAAGTGAAGAGCTAATTTGGGGGAAGGAGGGGTGGGAAGGGAGAAAAGTGCAACAATGAATGAATGGAAATCCTCAGTCTCTATAAACTTTCATTAAAATTAATAATAATACAAAATTTAAACACACACACACACACCCATATTGGAGTGAGGGAGAAAAAGTAGAAGTGGGAATGGTAATAAATATATATATGTATATATTTTTTTTAGGTGTTGACTAGTCACCTATGAGGGAGCTGCAGTATCCTAGCGGTAGGGAGCTATGCTGCAAACTTGAAAGCACATAGTTCAAATCCACAAACTTCTCAGTGGGAGAAAGATGGGCAATCTCTCCTGCGTGATTAAACTACCTCTGAAAACCAGCTGGAGGGTCAGGTATGGGTAGGTTCTGACTTGTTGGTATATTCAACAACAAAACAATTATGACTCATAGTGATCCTATGAAGAACAGATGTGAACTTTGCCCTATCCTAGGTTATAATCACAATCTCTGACATGCTTCAGACCATGGTTACAGTCACTGAGTCTATTCATCTTGTTGAATGTCTTTCTCTGTTCCTCTGACCCTTCCTTTTCCCAGCATGATTTCTCTTACCAAGGAGTAACTGTAGTTCAAGACAACCAGCTGCACGGCGGGAGAAGGATGATCATTCTCCTCCTGAACAATTAACTGTCTCTGAAAACCTGCCTTGGGTTGGTTTTGACCTGATGGTGCACAACAGCAACACAGCCCCATTTACAGCAACACAGCCCCATTTACAGCAACACAGCCCCATTTACAGCAACACAGCCCCATTTACAGTAACACAGCCCCATTTACAGCAACACAGCCCCATTTAATGACATTCTTAAAATACATGAAATAAAGTTTCACCATTCTCTAAGACAGATTGGTTTGTTCTTTTGATAGTCCTTGGGATATTCAATGCTCTTTTCTACCTCCACAATTCAAAGGCATAAATGGTTCTTTGGTCTTCCTTTTTCATTGTCCAACTTTTAGATGCATGGGAAGCAATTGAAAACATCATCATCTGTATCAGGTGTACTTTAGTCTTTAAACTGGCATCATTGCTATTTAGTTCTGTGAAGTGTTCCTTGACAGTAGATTTTCCCAAAGCAACGCGCCTGTTATTTCTTGATTATTGTTACCATGGATGTTGATTGTGGATCAAAACAATATGAAATAATTGACAGCTTCAATCATTTTTCCTCTGTTTGCCCAGTGGTGAAGCTTTGCTTTCTTAATGTTGAGATATAATACATATTTGAAGTCTGTAGGTGTTGCTCTTCTGCAGCAAGCATTTCAAGTCGTCTTAATTTTCTGCAGTCAAAGTTGTATAATATGCATAAAGCAGACTGCAGTTGAGTCTTTCTCCAATTCTGATGCCACATTGTACAAAAAGTTGTATATTACAACTTCTTGGATTATTTGCTCAATGTACAGATTAGAGACATTATTGCCAACATCAGATGGATCTTGGAATAAAGCAAAGAGTTCCAGAGGGATGGCTTTTGTGCTTCATTGAATATGCAAAGGCATTTGACTTCATGGATCTCAACAAATTGTGGTTAACCTTGAGGAAATGGGAACCCTAGAACACTTGAATGTGCTCATGAGACACCTATACTTGGACCAGAAAATAGTCTTCTGACAGAGCTAGGAAACACTGCATGGTTCAAAATCAGGAAATGCATGCATTAGGGATGCATCCTGTCTCTATACCTTTTCAATCTATTTACAGAACAGATCACTCTGGAAGCAGGGCTTTATGAGGAGGAATGTGGCATCAGGAATGGAGGGAGACTTCCAACAAGAGGAAAAGAGAACCTGCTGACTGGGAACAAACATATGGTAATATAATCTCAGAAAAGAGTCTCATAACAAAAATGTACACAATACTCCTGGGCCTCCACAAGAAAAAAAGAGTGAACCCCATTACAAAATGGGGAAAAGGCATGGAAAGAATTTTCAAAGAAGATATTCGAATGGCAAAAGGACATATGACAAAATGCTCCAAATCACTGCCAATATAAGAGATGCAAATCAAAACCACAAAGAGATATCATCACACTCCAGTAACAGTGGCAAAGTTTAACAGGACAGCAAGTAATACATATTGGAGAGGATGTGGCAATATAGGAACTCAAACATTTTTGGTGGGATTGTAAAATGGTACAACCACTCTGAAAAGCAATCTGGTATTTCATCAAAAACCTGAAAATAGAAATTCCATATTACTCAGCTATTTCACTGCTTGCGATATACCTTGAGAAAATAAGAACTGAGACACAAAAGGAGACTTGTACACCAGGTTCAGAGCAGCATTATTCCCCATCACAAGAACATGGAAACAGTCCAGATGTCCAACTACAATTGAATGGACTGAGAAATTATGCTGCATTCATACAATGGAATACTACATAGCACACAGGAGCAATGATTTTATAAATTACTACATAAATTTGGAGGGACTGGAGAGAATTATTCTGAGTGAAATAACTCAGTCCCACAAGGATGAATATTGTATAAAACCATTATTGGAGAATGAGTATGAAGATCCAAAGGAGGGAGGCAGAAGGCTGAGAAGTGTGTGTGTGTGTGTGTGTGTGTGTGTGTGTGTGTGTGTGTTTAGGGAATTAACCATGGGTTGCACAATTTAATGAGTGGGAGATATGAGGGAAATTGGACAAATATGGTCTGAAAAACAATGTATTAAAATTTGATAAATAAGCTAGTTTGTTGTTATGTGCCCTCTAGTCTCTTGCGACACATAGTGACACTGTGTACAAGATCTCTAACCCCTGCTCTATCCTGTGCCAACCTCATCGTCACCAACACACTGACTCCCACCACCCCAGTCACAGACTCGATCCAGCTAATCAAGGGTCTTCCTCTCCTGCACCATCCCTCCACTCTCCCAAACATGATGTCCCTCTCCAAGGACCAGTCCCTCCTTGCAACATACCCAAATTATGTCAGATGAAGTTTCAGAATCCTTGACAACAAGGAGCAGCCTGGCTTTACCCTCTCCAGGACAACCCTGTTTGTTCTACTAGCAGTCCCTGGTATATACAACGCTCTTTTCCAGCATCACAGCTCAAAGGATTTAATTCTCTTTCTATCATCCCTACTCACTGTCCAACTGTCCGATGCATAGCATCTAATTGTGAAGACTATAGGTGGAGCTTTCAAGTATGGAAATACAAAGGAAGAGGAACAGTTGTAAGCAGACACTAGTGATTGGGACATGGAATGTGAGAACCATGAAAGTAGGAAAATTAGATATTGTTAAGGAAGAAATGGAATGCATCAATATTGACCTATTAGGCATTGGTGAGATGAGAAGGACTGGCATGGGGCATTTTGAGTTGGATAATCATATGATATATTATTCTGGAGATAAAAAGGTGAGAAAAAATGGAATTGCTTTCATGGTTAAGAAAGTAATTTCTACATCCATCTTGAAGTACAATATTGTGAGTGACAGGATAATATCCATATGCATACAAGGAAGTCCAGTGAATACCACTATCATTCAGATAAATGCACCAACAACAAGAGCCAAGGAAGAGGAAATAGAAGATTTCTACCAACTTTCACAGCTGGGGATCGATCAAACATGCAATCAAGATGCATTGATAATAATGGTGGCTGGAATGCAAAAGTGGGGATCAGAGAAGATTCAGTAGTTGGAAAACATGGACTCAGTGACAGAAATGGAGCTGGAGAGAGGATGATTGAATTTTGCACAATCAATGACTAATTCATTGCAAATATGTTTTTTAGAGACATAAATGCAGGTTATATACATGGATTTCAGGTGATGGTATGCATGGGAATCATATCGATTACATTTGCAGAAAGAACCACTGAAGAATCTCAATCTCAGCTGTGAAAACTAGGCCAGGAGCTGATTGTGGAATAGACCACCAACTACTCATATGCAAGTTCAAGCTGAAGCTGAGGAAAATTAAACCGAATCCACGGGAACCAAAATATGACTTTGAGTCTAACCCACATGAATTTCAGAACTATCTGAGGAACAGGTTTGAGGCCTTGAATATTAATGAGTGAAGACCTAATGAGTTGTGGGAGGATGTCAAATGTATCATCCGGGAAGAGTGCAAATGGTCATTGCAAAGACAGAAGAGGAAAAAAAGACCAAAATGGATGTCAGAAGAGACTCTGAATATTGCACTTGAGCGCGGAGAATCCAAAGTAGAAGGAAGAATTCAAGATACTAAAGTGCTGAATAGAAGATTCCAAAAGGCAGCACGGGATGACAAAGTAAAATATTACAATGAAATGTGCAAAAGTTGGAGTCTGAAAACCAAAAGGGCCAAACTTTTTCAGCATTTCTTAAGCTCAAGGAACTGAAGAACAAATTCACACTTCAAGTTGCTGTAATCAAGGATGCTTTAGGCAGAATATTAAATGATCCAGAAAGTATTAAAAGAAGATGGAAAGAATATACTGAGTCACTGTATCAAAAGGAAATGGCAGACACAGAAGAATTTCATGAAACAGCTTATAAACAAGAGCTTATGGTGATGAAGAAATTCAGGCTGCTTTGAAGGAAATAGCAAAATAAGGCCCCAGGAATAGATTGTATACCAATTGACATATTTCAGCTAGCAAATGCTGCCCTGGACTTGCTCAACAAGTTATGCCAAGAAATCTGGAGAACAACCACGTGACCAATTGACTGGAAGAGATATTTGTTCCCATCCCAAAGAAGGGTGACCCAGCAGAGTGTGGAAACCGTAGAACAATATCATTGATTTCACAGGCAAACAAGATTCTACTGAAGATTATGCAAAAATGACTGGAACAACACATCAGCAGAGAACTGCCAGTAATCCAGGCTGGGTTTTGAAGGGGTCGGATAATAGGGATATTGTAGCTAATGTTAGATGGATCTTGGCTGAAAGCAGGGAATACCACAGGAATATATATCTGTATTTCATTGACTATGCAAAGACATTTGACTGTGTGGAACATTACAAACTGTGGCTGACTGAGAATGGGAATCCCAGAACACTTGATGGTGCTAATGAGAAATCTATACTTGGACCAAGAGGCAATCGTCAGAACAGAGCACGTAACACTGAATGGTTCAAAATTGGGAAGGGTGTACACCAGGGATGTGTCCTATCTCCATACCTTTTCAACCTGTTGTTGTTGTTATGTGCCGTCGAGTCATTTCCGACTCATAGCGACCCTATGCACAACAGCTCTAA
>NW_006400192.1:152658-173930 GCF_000299155.1 Elephantulus edwardii | reverse complement strand
TGGAGAGGGACATCATGCTTGGTAGGGTGGAGGGACAGCGCAGGAGGGGAAGACCCTCTATGAGGTGGATTGATTCAGTGACTGGGGTAATCGGAGTGGGGGTGTCAGAGACAGTGAGATTGGCATGGGACAGAGCAGGATTTAGGACTGTTTTACATAGGGTCGCTATGAGTCACAAGCCACTTGATGGCACAAAACATCAACAACAACAACAAAGCCGGGGTCAGGCGCACCTTAGAGCCTGACATTGTTGTTCTTCAGCACTCTCGAGAGGTTCCTGATTGCTTACTTTCCCAATGGAATTTGTCTCTTGATTTCCTGGCTGCTGGTACCAAGAAAGCTGACTGAGCATCCAAGTAAACTAAAACTGTTAACTATGTCAATCTCTTCACCATCCATGCTGATGCTGCCAATTGGCCCAGTGATGAGAATCTTTGTTTTCTTGATGTTGAGCTTCAATCCGTATTGAAGGCTTTAGTCCTTGACCTTCTGCCGCAAGTGCTTCAGGTCCTCCTCAATTTCAGCAAGCAGGGTTGTGTCATCTGCGTAACGCAGGTTGTTGATTACTTTTCCACCAATCCTGATGCTACATTCTTTCTCGTACAGCCCAGGGTCTCGGATGATCTGTTCTGCATACAGTTTGAAAAGGTATGGAGACAAAATACCTCTCTGATGGACCTCGTTCTTGATTTTGAACCATGTAGTGTCTCCTTGCTCATTGTGACGACTGCCTCTTCGTCCAAGTATAGGTTTCACATAAGCACAATCAACTGTTCTGTCAGAGTAGAGGCCATTATTATCAATGCATCTTGATGGCATATTTTACTGATTTCTGCCAATGTTCGTAGAAATATATTTTCTCCTCTTTGACTCTGGTTGTTGGTGCATATATTTGAATGACAGTGGTATTCACTAGACTTCCTTTTACGTCTATCGATACTATCCTGTCATTCACAACATTGTATTTCAAGGTGAATCTAGAAATGACTTTTTTAACTATGAAAGTAACCTTCGCATCTCTGGCATAGTAGATCATATGATCGTCTGATTCAAAATGTCCCAGGCCAATCTATCTAATTTTGTCAATACCTGGTATGTCAATATTTATGTGTTCTGTTTCTTTCTTTAAAATGTCCAATTTTCCTACATTTATGCATCTCACATTCCACATTACAATGTTAGTGTCTGCTTACAACTGCACCTTCTCTTTTGTGTTCCCTTATTTGAGGACTCAGACCAAGTTGTCATATCTGTTAGTCTACTGTAAGTGTGCTCTAAGATCATGATAGACGGGGAAGAGACTGAGATTGTTAGCAGCTTCAGTTTGCATGGATCCACAATCAACACTCTTGGTATCATCAGCCAGGAAATGAAAAGTCAAATGCATTGGGAAATTGTGCTACTAGGGACATCTTCAGAGTACTGAGGAGCAAAAATGCCAGTCTGGAGAGTAAGATACACCTGATCCAGTCTTTGCAATTACGTGCTATGCATAAAAAAGTTGGACAATGAGTAGGAATTATAGGAGAATTGAAGCCTTTGAGCTGTGGTCCTAGGGAAGAATATTGAATATACCATGAGCTTCTAGGGGAACAAACCGGTTCACCCAAGAGAGGTTGAAACCAGGCTGCTCCTTGGAGGCAAGGATTCTGAAATTTTGTCTGACATAATTTGGACATGTTGAAAGGAGGGATCAGTCCTTGGAGAGGGACCTCATGCTTGGGAAGGTGGAGGGACAGTGTAAGAAAGGAAAACCCTTGATGAGATGGATTGACCAAGTGACTGGGGTATTGGGGGTAGGTGTGTCAGAGATGATAAATTTGGATCAGGATAGAGTATGGTTCAGAGCTGTTGTGCATAGTGTCACTAAGAGTATCAAGCGACTCGACAGTACATAACAATAACAACAAGAAATGTCAACAGCTTCAACCATCTTACTTGCATCCACAATTACTGGTACTACAAGCAGTCAGGAAATAAGGAATGTGACGATGGCCCAAGATAGAACAGGGTTCAGATGTTTTGTTCATAGGGTTGCTATTAGTTGTATTCAATTTGATGGGCTGTGGAGGAGAGGAAGACCCTCAAACAGGTGGATTGATATAGTGTCTTCTGCAATGGGCTCTTGTGTGTCATTAAGTGTGAGGAAGGCCCAGAATAGAACAGGGCTCAGATGTTTTGTTCATAGGGTCGCTATGAGTTGTAGTCAATTTGTTGGCACCTAACCAACAGCAGCAACCTCTTTCTCTGACCCTCCATCTTTTTCAGCATGATGATTTTTTCCAAGGACTAGCCCTTCCTGACAACATGCTCAAAATATATGAGATGAAATTTCATAGACCTTTCTTCTAATGAGCACCCTAGTTGCACATTTTTCAAGATATATTTGCTTATTCTAGCAATACATGGAATATTCAATAGTCCTCTCCAAGGTCATAATTTAAAGGCATTAGTTTTTCTTTGATCATCCTTATTCATTGTTCAACTTTTAGATGCATAAGAATCTTTTCTTTGTCATCTCCATAATAAAAAAAAACCCAACCACCCAAAGCAACCCCCAAAATAAACAAAACCCTTCTCACTCTTGTCTGAAAACCAGAGAATATGAGAAAGATGATGCTTCTTGTTGTTGTTAAGTGTCATCAAGTCTACTATGACCTATAGTGACCCTATGAATAATGGCTCTGAATCTTGCCCTATCCTGAGCCAACTTCACCATCTCTGATACAACTGACTCCATTGCCACAGTCATTGTGTCAATCTATCTTATCTAAGATCTTCCTTTCCTGTGCTGAGTCTCTACCCTTCCAAGCACTGAGTATGACTCATAGTGACCCTATAAACAACAGATCTGAACCCTGACCTATCTTGTGCCATCCTCATCATCTAGGATATATGTAAGCCTATTTCCCCAGTTACTGTGTCAATCCTGCTCAATGAAGGTCTTTCTTTGTTTTTCAGGCCCTTCACCTTTCCAAGCTTGATGTTCCCTTCTAACAAATAGCCCCTCCTAACAACCCAATGCCCAAGTTATGTGAGATGAAGCTTCACCATCCTTGTTTCTGAGAAACATTCTGGCATCATTTTCTGTTAGACATATTTGTTCTTATGATAGTCATTGGGACATTCAATACCCTTCTCCAATACCACAAATAAAATGCATCAATTCTTCTGTCATCTTTATTTATTGTCCAGCTCTCAATTGCACAGCAAGTCACTGAAAAGGCCATGGCTTGAATCAGGTGCGCCTTAGTCTTTAAACTGACATTACTTCTTAGTACTTTTGGGGAGATCCTAAACAGAAGACTTTCCCAATAAAGCAGAGGAGGAAATAAAAAAAGAGTGTTGCATCTGGGAAATCTTCAGATAAGGAGGACCTCTTCAAAACACTAAAGAGCAAAAAAACACAAAAAACAAAAAACCAAAAAAAACCCCAAACACTAAAGAGCAAAGGTATCAGTTAAGGTGTGCCTGATATAAGCCATGGTATTTTCAATTGCTTCCTATGCATCTGAAAGTTGTACAACAAAAAAGAAAGACTTAAGAAGTATTGAAGCCTTTGAATTGTGTTGATGAAGAGTATTTATCATACCAAAAATCAACCAAATCAACCAAAAATCTATTTGATTTCTAAATTCAGATGAAATATATTCAGAGTTGGACACTGCTTTTTGTAGATTTATTTTCTTTAACTTTAACTTGAACTTGGATCTGAGTAAGTAATGATCTGTTCTATAGCCAGACCCTAGCCTTGTTCTGTCATGTTATAAATGGTAATTCTTTAAAAAAAAACCAAAGAGTTTTCTAGTGAATCATGGACCAAACCCAAGATTAGTTGTTTCACATGCTCTTGAGTAATATTTAGTTGCATCAATATGTTTTCTTTTTTTAAAACAACACCTTATATTTAAGTTCTTCTGAATTTAATCCTTGTGGCTTTTTGCCCAGAATATTCACAGACAATTGAGATTCTTAGTATTATTTTCCAGGATGATTTTATGTTATGAAGAGATGAACAGAACTCAAGCTAAGTACATGTATGGAGCTCATGTTTTGAAACATACAGAGTAAAATGTATTACTCAGAATTCATGAAAAATGTTGTACATATATCTTTTTCTTCTTAGTGTGTGTAGTGGAGAAAAACACTCATATGGATCTTAGTTTCCTCATTCATAAATGGGGATAATGTACTTTAGAGATTTGTGAGATATTTGTAAAGTACTTAGAACACTGACATGTTTTCATAAATGGTAAATACTACACTTTTTGCTGAGTAGAAGTTAACAAAAATGAGATGACAAAATGAGTATTTTCCTTTAAAATAGTGCTTTGAAGAGTGATATTATTCTGCAGAGTGATATCATTCTGCAGAGTCATAGAATACTAGAAAATGAAGGGATCCTCCGAAATAGTCATTCCAACCTTCCCATTTTGCCAATGAATGAACTAAATTGTAGAAAGTTTAAATGGTACTGAATCAAATCCATCCTTTAAATCTCTTAACTTTTGTTTATGCTTCCTCTGACACAATCAAGCTCTATAAATAATGTTTATTGGATGAATAATTACTGTGGACTTAAAGCATTGTTCCAGAGGGTGGGAAAATTTAAAAAATGACCAAAGTATTGACTCTACATTTCTTACAAAAGGAGAAGGTATCTTTTTAGCAGCCTTTAGTATACTTAACCATCTCTTTCTATTAAAACACTCTCTACTCTTTTCTTTTGATTATACTTTCTTTTATTCTTCTTTGGCCACTCCTTTTCCATAGCTCTTATAAGTATAAATGTTTTACCTCTATGTAACTTTAAATGCCAGGTGTTCTACTAAGCTCTGTTCTGGGCGTTTTCTTCTTCTTTTAGTTGAACTCATTCATTCAGATTCAATTACTGTCTACACCAAGAGTTCTAAAATTTCAGTTTGCATCAGCGTTACTTGGGGAAATTGCAAAGTAAAAATGCATCCCTGACACACCCAGAGATCTAGTCTTGCTGATCAAAAATCTGTATTTTTAATATCAGGTGATTCAGAGACTAAACCAAGGATTATATTTAAAGGAAAACTGAAGCAATCATGAATTTTAGACTAGGATACCTCATTGCCTCCTACACTCACACACACATCTATCACCATTTACTCCTTTGTAGTCAACATTTTAAAAACAAAATTGATGATGAAAGAGAAGTTCAAGCTGCTCTGAAGGAAATGGCAAAGAGCAATGACCCAACGATGGTGTGCCAATTGACACATTTCAATAAACAGATGCTGCCTTGGACATTCTCACCAGGTTGTGCGAAGAAATCTGGAGGACAGCTACTTGGCCAATTGACAGGAAGAGATCCAGATTTATTCCTATCCCATAAAAAAGATTTCCTGACAGAGTATGGAAACTATCGAACAATATAATTAATATCGCACACAAGCAAAATCCCACTGAAGATTATAAAAAAAAAATGGCTGAAACAGTACATTAACAGAGAAATACCAGAAATACAGGCTTGGTTTAGAAGGGGTCATCACACTAGGGACACGCCAATGTCAGATGGAACTTGGCAGAAAGCAGAAAGCACCAGAGGAATGTCTATCTGTGTTTCATTGACTATGCAAAGACATTTGACTGAGTGGATCACAATAAATTGTGGCTAACCTTGAAGAAAATGGAAATCTCAGAGCACTTGATGTGCTTATACAAAGCTTATACGAAACCTATACTTGGACCAAGAAACACTAATCAGAACAGAGCAAGGAAACACTGTTATTGTTATTATGTGCCATCGAGTCACTTGCAACTCATAGCAACACTATGTACAACAGTCCTAAACTCTGCTCTGTCCTGTGCCAATCTCACTGTCTCCAATACACCCAACCGATTAACCCAGTCACTGAATCAATCCACTTCATAGAGGGTCTTCCCCTCCTGCGCTCTCCCTCCACCCTCCCAAGCATGATGTTGCCCTCTAAGGACCTGTCCCTCCTTACAACATGTCTGAAGTATGTCAGATAAAGCCCCAGAATTCTTGCCTCCAAGGAGCAGACGGGTTTAACTCTCTCCAGGATGAATCTGTTCGTTTTCTTAGCAGTCCATGGTACCCTCAATACTCTTCTCCAGCACCACAGCTCAAAGGCATCAGTTCTCCTCCTATCATTCTTGGTCATTGTCCAACTCTCTGATGCATAACAAGTGATTGCAAAGATTATGGCCTGTATCAGATACACTTTAGTCTCCAGAGACACATCATTACTGTTCAATACTTTGGCATAGGCAACATGGTTCAAAATCTGTAAAGGAGTGAGTCAGGGATGCATCATGTCCCAGTACCTTTTCAATCTGTATGCAGAACGGATCATCCAGGATGAAGGGTGTATGAGGAATAGTGTGGCATCAGAATTGGAGGAAGACTCATTAACAACCTATGATATGCAGATAACAAAACCTTGCTTGCTGAAACAGAGGAGGACCTGAAACATTTGCTGCAAAATGTCAAGGACTGTAGTCTTCAATATGGATTGAAGTTCAACATCAAGAAGACAAAGAATTTCACCATTGGCCAATTAGCAGAACCATATTAGGTGGAGAAGATATTGAGGTTGTTAATAATTACAGCTTGCTCATATCCACAATCAATACTCTTAACACCAACAGTCAGGAAATCAAAAAATGAATTGCATTGGGAAAATCTGCTGTAATGTACACCTCCAGAGTGCTGAAGAACAACGTCAGTCTAGATACAAAGGTGCTCCAAGTCCAGGCATTAATTGTTATGCTTCAGAGATTTGGACAATGACTAAGGATGACAGAAGAAGAACAGATGTCTTTGAATTGTGGTGCTGGAGAAGAGTAATGAACATATACCATGGACCACCAAAAAACCCCAAGTAAGTATCTCTTAGAAAGGGTGAAACCGAGTTTATTCTTGGAGGCTAGGATTTTGAAGCTCTGCCTCACTTACTTTGAACACATAGCCAGGAGAGATCAGTCCTTGAAGAAGTACATCATTCTCGGAAGGATGGACGGACAGCGCAGGAGAGGGAGATCCTGGATGAGATTGAGTGATACAATAACTGGGGTAATGGGAGTTGGTGTGTCCGAGTTAGTGAGATTGATTCTGGACAGGGAAGGGGTCAGAGCTGCTGGACATAGGGTCACTATACATCACAGGCGACTCAATGGCACATAACAACAATAACATACTATGACAGGTTTGGTAGCAGGAATGGCATCCACAACCTAAATAACACCTCTGGAAACTTTATGAACTTTGACAAATGTCAATAGTTGTAGAAGGGCTTCAGGCCTTTGCAATGAGTCATGCTAGACTCGAAGGCAATCAACGACAGCAATAGCAACAAACTAATCCCTAAGTGTCTTCACTCATCAACGTGTTTTTTCTTTCCATACGGGACCATATGACATTAAAAAAAAAGCCTCTGCCTTCCACAGTTGGAATATTCATATTGTTTGTTCATCCATTCTTTCCAAGGTTGATTCTCTTTTCCACTTATCTTGCATAGTGTGCCTTGTCTGTATTATTTTTCTGCTCTCTCCATTCTCTGTCCCCATCACCCTTGCATTTTTACAATAGTGGTCTGATATAGTACTTGGTCTGAGCTATTGCACTCAGTGTAATGACCTCTGTTGCTGTTGTTATGTGCCGTCCAGTTGCTTGCGACTCATAGCGACCCTATGCACAACAGCACTAAACTCTGCTCTTTCCTGTGCCAATCGTACTGTCTCCGACATGCCCATCCCGATTACCCCAGTCACTGAATCAATCCACCTCATAGAGGGCCTTCCCCTCCTGCGCTGTCCCTCCACTCTACCAAGCATGACGTCCCTCTCCAAGAACCGGTCCCTCCTTACAACATGTCCAAAGTATGTTAGACAAAGCCTCAGAATCCTTGCCTCCAAGGAGCCACCTAGTTTAAACCTCTCCAGGATGAATCTGTTTGTTTTCCTACCAGTCCATGGTACCCTCAATACTCTTCTCCAGCACCAGAGCTCAAAGGCATCAATTCTCCTTCTATCCTCCTCCTTAGTCATTGTCCAACTCTCTGATGCATAACAAGTGATAGCAAAGACCATGGCCTATATCAGACGGACCTTAGTCTCAGAGAGACACCATTGCTCTTTAGTTCTTTACAGAGGTGCCTAACAGCAGACTTTCCCATGGCAATATGTCTTTTAATTTCCTGGCTCCTGGTGCCAAGAGTATTGACTGTGGAGCCAAGCAAAACAAGCAAACTAAAGCTGTGAACAATCTCAATCTCTTCACCATCCATCCTGATGCTGCCAATTGGCCCAGTGGTGAGAATCTTTGTCTTCTTGACATTGAGCCTCAATCCATATTGGAGGCTGCAGTCTTTGACCCTCTGCAGCAAGTGCTTCTGGTCCTCCTCAATTTCAGCAAGCAGGTTTTTGTCATCTGCATAACGCAGATTGTTGATAGATCTTCAACCAATCCTGACACCACACTTCTCCTCATAGAGCCCAGCCTCCTTGATAATCTGTTCTGCATACAGGTTGAAAAGGTATGGAGATAAGACACATCCCTGGCGTACATCCTTCCTAATTCTGAACCATGCAGAGTGTTCTTGCTTGGTTCTGACAACTGTATCAGCATTATCAAATCTTCTGGGATTCCCATTCTTCTCAGAGTAAGCCATAGTTTGTTATGATCCACACAGTTAAATGCCTTTGCATAATCAATGAAACACAGATAGTCATTCCTCTGGTGTTTCCTGCTTTCAGCTAAGATCCATCTGATATTACCTACAATATCCCTAGTACCACAACCCCTTCTAAACCCACCCTGGACTTCTGGCAATTCTCTGCTGATGTGCTGTTCCAGTCTTTTTTGGATAATCTTCAGTAGAATCTTGCTTGCATGTGAAATCAACGATATTGCTCTATAGTTTCCACACTCTTTTGGGTTGCCCTTCTTTGGAATGGAAACAAATATAGATCTCTTCCAGTCAGTTGGCCAAGTGGTTGTTCTCCAGATTTCTTGGCACAACTTGGTTAGCACATCCAGGGCAGCATCTGTTAGCTGAAATATGTCAATTGGTGTACCATCTATTCCTGGGGCCTTATTTTTTGCTATTTTCTTCAAAGCAGCCTGAACTTATTCCTTCATCACCATAGGCTCTTGCTCATATGTTGTTTCATGGAATTATTCTGTCTGCCAATTCCTTTTGATACAGTGACTCAGTTTATTCTTTCTATCTACTTTTAATACTTCCTGGATCATTTAATATTCTTCCTAATGCATCTGGACTCAGTTATATTGTGTAATATTTTACAAATTTTTGTTGTTTTTTTCAATTTTGATTTGTAGTCCACTGTATGAATGCGCCACAATTTTTATTAGAGTCATCTTAAAGGAAAATAATTATTAGCCTTCCACAACTACACATCTAAATAATTTTGGCTGAAATCAAAGAATACTAGAAAGATAGTTTCTATGTTTTATTGACTATTCAAGTGTATGGTCCTCAAGAGATTCAGTATGATCAGCACGAAAAATTGATATTTTAAAACCCCTAATTTTGCTTAAGCAGAACTTGAGTATAGACCATGTAGCAGTTGTTTGAACAGAAAAATTGGAGTCTATGTGTTTTAACATCCAAAAAGGTGTGTGTAAAAGCTTGTTGTAATCCTTCACTATTCTTATTTGGGCTTCAGGTTGAACAAATGATATTTGGACTTGAAGACCTGTTCAGAGTGAATATGTAAATTGCAGTGCATTTTTACAGTAGAATACAGAACAGTAGTAAAAAAAATGAAATATTACCACATATAACATAAAACATAATTTTCACCCAATTTACAAGTTTCAGATGCAAGTAGAGGTAAATGATAAATGTTTTCAGGGAAGGCAAGTATCAAGGGAATTAAGCTATTTCGTTTATTTTCAGCAATGGGGAAGAAGGGCAGTTTCTAAACTTGACATAATTGTAGTGTAGTCTACAGGACTTCCTTAAGCATTGATAATGCTGTTATTAATGAATGGTAAGCATGCATAATTAGTCTTTAAATTTGTTTTATTAGTCTTTATGTGCACCTTTTGTATCCTAGAGGTAAGAAGCTCCACTGCAATCTCAAAGGCACACAGTTTAAATCTACTAACTGCTCTACAAGAGAATGATGGGAAATCTCCTCTTCTGCCTGCAATTTAGTGCCTTTGAAAACCCTTTGATGAGTCAGTTATGTGTCAGTTCTGACTCGATGACACACCACAACAACAACAACAAACTACAAATATGAAAAGTTTTATCAAAAAAGCTTAAGAAGAAAAGGAGAGAATGGTAACAGAAATAGTGGCTCTGGCTTCATAGGCTGTAGGCGGTGGCACTGTTAACCCCAAAGCTATGCCTCTCTGGTCTTTTTAATCTACCACTAGCTCTTGTAGAGAAAAATGTGCAATCTTTTTCCTATGATGTGTAGCTCTGGAAACTCTGTGGAAGGTCAGCTTTGAGCTGCTTCTGAACTCACAGGTATGGATTTTTAAGTTATGTGACAAATTTCCTCGTAAAATTTTAAAGGAGGAAATAGTAATGGAGGTAGGAGATCTAAACATACCTTTAGAACAGTTTGCTGTTAAGGAGAAATTAAAAATGATGCAGTAGCTGTGCAGGAGATAAAAGGTTAAGGGAAGGAGTTTTTTGTGGTTTTTGCTTTTGGCGGGGCTTTTTGGTTTTGTTTTTAAAGATGGAGACAGTATAGAATATTTTTGTGCTGACGAGATTAATCCAGCATGAAAAAAAAAGGTTTAATTCAGGTAGATATATTAACTAAGAAGACTAGAAAAAGAAACTTTTCTAAATTAGATAAATCTTCTACTAGCTTGAAGATGAGCCTAATATCCTTTTATCAATTTCTGAAACACTTGTTCTTGTCTTGGCAAATGAGTAAGATACTCAGTATTCTATAAAACCTGGTGTGCTTTTTTTTTTCTTGAATGAATTATTCATCGGTGTAAGCTTTTCAAAGTGAATTCTTCCTAATTTTCTTAGACATTTCACTAATGAGCCATTTAAAACTTTGGTAAGTACACTTCCAAAGGAAACGTGCTAAAATCAGAGTTAAAAATATTGTCACACTATTTTAAGTCTTCTTCTAAAAGAATAAGCCCTTTCAAGGTGAAGCAATAACTTTTAAAGTGTTGAATTAGTAACTATAGGTTCCCTTGAAATGGTGAATTTTTATTTTCTTCCTCATAACCTATTTTTAGAGGTCTTTCAACCATAACCTCTGTGAAGGGGAACTAGTGACATATGCGTCAGATAAATAATGTGTTTTCTAAGTAAACAAGTTGAGAGTACGTTTAGGGGGACAAACAACAGTAGACATGAGAGAATTTTCGAGAAAATGGTTAATCCCTGGTGCCTATTTGCAATTGAGTCTCCTTTCTACTTCACTTTCATAGCATCATTCTGGCTGAAAGCAGAAATTGTTTCAGCTTTTGGCCTGAAAATTTTATAGATAAGGACTTGTGCTTTAAATATACTATTTTGGATTATTTAACAGTAAAGCTAAATTGATATTCACTACCTAATTTCTATTAAGAAACACATCCAAAGATTTACAGCTTTCCACATATTCTTTTTGTTGGTGGTGGTCAGCATGTTTATTTTTTGATAAGTTATAGTACTAATTAAAAAGCTAACATTGAAACAACAGGCATAGTTTGAAAGTTATGAGTTGGCTTTGGCACCTCTCTGTATTCAGTAATCATGTCAGGAGTGCATACAAAGAAAGTGGAAAGAGGACTGGTATTGTAAGAGGAATCCTGTTAAGACTTGTCTATCCCTAAGCTAAGATATGCTGATTTACTATAAAATTTTCCTTAAATCACATTCTGAATTCCAATTCCAAGATTTATTCTCCCAAAGCTCTTATCATTCTTTCAAATATAATAAGGTAGACATAGATATTTTCTCAGTGGCTTAAATAAAGTGGATCTGATAAAGTATGGAATTCTCTAGGATTTAAAATGCTTGTATCACAATAAAGCAGCTGCTCAGATTTCTGGATCCTATGGTAGGATTTCCTTTTTCAAAGCAGGTCACTAAGGTGAAAAAAGAAAGGAAAGAATAGCCATTTTTGCATTATTCAGAAGAGGGCAACTTGGAAAACATCTAAGTACAATTTATGTGTAAAAGTAAATAGAACTACTCAAGAGAGCCTACTATCAACTATGGATCTTGGCCTTTTATGTGCAAATTTGAATTGTTTTCTTCTGTTACACATTTTCATCACCTTTCCTTTACATACCCTGTTCCCTTGAGCACTAGGCACAATTAAATCATGTGTAGAGTGTAAAGACCTCTCCACTCGCTTTGGGTATGTTGCTGCTGCTGTTGTGTGCTATTAAGTCAGAAACTACTCAGAGTTGACCTTTTAGCAGGTTTTCAGAGGCAGTAAATCACATGGGGAATTTCCCATCCTTCTTCATTGGAACAGCTGGTGGATATGAGCTGAATGCCTTTGGGATTACAGCACAGCTCCTTACCATTAGATCACTTCAACTTCATTTCCATGTAATTGTTCTTTATTCAAATTGCCACAGCACATGGTCTTGGGTTCTCAAATTGATTCCTAAAGATTTTCTAAGTTATCTTTAAAATTCTACAATTCCCCATGGTATCTCATGCTAATAGAAACCAATTAAACAAGTACTTAATTGGAAAAATTCATCAACCAAAAAAAAGAGAACAAACCATCCAACTAACTATGAAACAAAAACAATGAGAGTGACACATATGTGTATTAATAAAACAAGTCAAAAAGAAACTGATTATTAGAGACACAGCCAATAAGACAGGACATAATTCAGAAAGTATAGTCTACTGAAAGGAAACTACAGAAAGGTTAGTTTTTTTTTAATCAGCTGCTGGTTGAGTGTTGTATTTCTTATACATGAAGAATCATTTAGAAATTATTCAAGGACATTGTTTATTCATTTTATTATTTTCATTATTTACACATATTTATTTTATTAATTATACTGTAATGTATATTACCTACTTTTGAGAATCAAGTTATGTAAAAAATTCTAAGATTTAAATAAAGGGAAAAATACTACTACAGCGGTAAGATGGTATATTAACAGGGCAGCAAGCAATAAATGTTGGAGAGAATGTGGAGAGGTGGGAACTCTCATGCACTCTTGGTGTGATTGTATAATGGTACAACCACTCTAGAAGAGTTTGGTATTTCCTCAAAAAGTTGAACATAGAAACTTCTAATGACCCAGCTATTCTGCTACTAGGAATATACTCTAGGAAAATTAGAACTGAGCCACAAACAGTGATCATTATGCCAATGTTCGTAGCAGAGTTATTCACCATTGCAAGGTCATGGAAACAGCCCAAACGTCCAACTACAGCTGAATGGATTGAGAAATTGTGGTACCTTCACACAATGGAATACTATGAAGCATCCAGGAGCAACTATTTTGAAAAATAACTACATAAGAACTACATAAGTTGGGAGAGACAGGAGAGCATTATGCCGAGTGAACTCAGTCTCATGAAGACAAATACTGCATAAGACTGTTATTGCAAAAATAGAAGGATCACTAGTAAAACGTATATGGAGACCCAGGAGAGGGAGGGGTGGGAACAGAGAGGTGAGAATGGGTAAGGGCAAAACCACATGGTTGCACAGTTTGGTGGGTGGAGGGATGGGTAAAGGAAATGGGCAGAATCCAGCAGGGACTTGAAAAGATTGGGTAATGATGGGCAAGGTCCAATGGTGATTGATTTTATAAAACATAACACATGGGAATGATGGTATGAAACATAACATGATGCAGAATAATGTGAAACACAATGTATATGTACTTTGTGAGCAAACAGATATAAAACAAAATGAATTTTTTAAAAAAAGAAAAAGTAAAACTATTTAGCAAAAACTTTTAGTAATTATTAAGATACTATTATAATACTGTAGGACATTTTGAAACAGTGAAATAAAATATTATTCATAAACTCACAACCTTAACACAAGCATGACTAGTATTTTATATTCCTTATAAGACATTTACATGTATAATTCAACAAAGTAACACTTTCATACAAAGTTATATATAAATACAATTTGTGATTATTTATTTACATAATATTAGGTACATTGTTGAGTACCATTAAGTTGTTACTCACTTACAGATGGGTAATTTATTCCTGTGTGATTGATTTACTGCCTCTAAATACCAGATTTAACAAATACTAATTTTTCATAGATTTTAGCCTATTTAAGTGAATTTATGGGAGTCTGTATGTGACACAAATGATTACCCACTCAATCACCAGCCAAAAATTTGGTTTGATTCCAACCAGAATTTCCTCAGAGGCAGCCTGATGCTCTACCTCTAAATGTTTGTTGTTGTTGGATGCCTTCAAGTTGAATACAACTCATAGCAATCTTGTGAACAAGAGACCGATCCTGTACCCTCATCATCATCTCTGACATACCCAAGCCCATTGCTGCAATCACTGTGTCAATTCACTTCTTTGAGTGTCTTCCTCTCTTTCCCTGAGGTTCCACCTTTCCAAACGTGATTTCCCTTTCCAAGGAATGGTTCTCCTGGCAACATGCCCAAGGGAGTTCTGCATTTACAATCCCAGAACCACACGGGTTCTAATCTACCAGCTGGTCCACAGAGAGAACTATGGAGCATCTCCCATTCAATTTACTGCCTCTGAATACTGGCTATAATTTCTTCACGGTTGCACATTCTCCAAGGTTAGACTCTTGGAAATGCTTTGGAGGTCAGTTATAATTTAAGGTTTATAAGGTTGCAGGAGTGGTATCCACTTCCTAAACAACCTGCCTCTGGAAGCCCTATGAGCTTTGATAAATATCGATAGTTATAGAGGGGCTTCAGGCCTTTTCTTCATAAGGTCGCTATGAGTTGTGTTTGACTCGAAGGCAGTCAACAACAACACAACAACATGAGCTTGCTATAGTTTGAATCAACTCAACAGTAACTAACAGTATTAATGAAGTTGTCATATCTACTGTATGAATATTACAGCATTTACATTCTTTTACTTTTAAAAACTTAATATGTTACCTGTTTTACACATACACACACACACACACACACACACACAAGCATGTACACATGGACATAATTAAATTTTTTTATTAAAATAATTTTAATTTTGGTTGTGTTTTCTAATATTTAAAATAACTCAATTTTAGTAACCAATGTTATCCATGGTCTTATTTATCCTCCTTTTAGAATAACTTATTGGCATTAGGTTTGACTTTGGTTGTGTTCATGGAAGAACTATGCATAACAGGGACATACACTGAAATACATGATACTACATAAATTATTTCCATCATTTTAATTTCATTTGGACCTTCTAACTCTATACTATAGCACAACTTGTTATTTTAGATGAACTATTATAAATTATTCAAAACTGAATCAAAAACTAGACAAGTACCATTTTTCTATAGTGTGACAATTTCCGTGAAAATTATACCATAACTGTATAAGAAGTAGACAAATGTTGTCTTTATTAAATAAAATTTAAAGATTCATTACACAGTCAAAACTAGTAATGATATTATGATAAAATTAAATGTATAGTATCCTCAAATAAATTTAAACAGATTTTCACTTATTGTAGTTTTAAAATCTATGTTGCTTTTTGAAAGTATAAAGATATGACGATAAGTAAAATCACTGCCTTTAAAAAATGTACATTGTCATAACTGTAAGCTGTCTGCTAAAGCAGGTTTACTCATTTAGTTAAAAAAAAAGTCAGTTAAGTAGTCAAGCACATTATACAAACAGTATCAAGTACATTATCCAAACAGTATTTTAGAGGTAGAATGACAATTTCGTGTAAGCAGATCTGATGAATACTGGATACCACCAATACTTTTTAAACCTCTGTGCATTTTTCAAATGTTCTAAGATAAAATAAAATTTTTAAAGCTACAGAAGCAAAAACAAGACTTACCTATACATTTTAATCCAGAATAATGCCGAGGTTCTTTTTCAGACTCCCTAGCTGCGCTGAGATTCTCACTCAAATGAATGACTCTCATGTATGATGTGTGCTGTATGAAGGAACTAAAGACAAAAGAGGAAATCCCTGGTAATTAAACTTGTTTAGCAAGTCTGAAGGAATCAACTTCAACCAATAGTAGGACGGGTATGAAATCATAAACAAATAATTTTACAAATCAGTAAGAATTTCATTCTGGTAAATTGTAATTAAACACAGAAAATATTTTAAGTGAAGTTTGCAAATACTTCACATGTTATGTAATGTTACAAACTCAAGTGAGTTTCCTGTGCTACTATCCTATCATATAATTTCTTCCTTTCTACAATAAACCAGTTATTATCTATACCCAATGGGTAATGTTATGCTGTTGTTGTGTGCCATCAACCATGAATCATAGTGAGCCTATGAAGAGATCTGATCCTTGCCCTATCATAAACCATCCTCACAATCTCATATACGCTTGAATACATTGTTATAGTGACTGTGTCAGTCCATCTTATTGAAAATCATCCTCTCTTTCTGTGTGACCTTGCATGACGTTTTCGTTTTAGAATATTTCATAATTTCCATTTGTGGTGTTGTCGTTGTTGTTAAGTGCTACGTTGAGTACAATTCATAGCGACCCTATGAACATCAGATCTGAATCTTATCCTATCCTGTGCCAAACGCACAATCACTAATACTTGAGCCCATTGCTATAGTCACTCTGTCAATCAAACTGGTTGAGGGTCTTCTTTTCTGTCATCTGTTCACCTTTCCAAGTATGATGATCTCCAAGGAATAGGCTCTCTTAGCAACATGCCCAAAGTATGTGTGATGAAGCTTCGCTATTCAGCCCTCCATGGAAAAATCTGTCTCCCTCTTCTTCAAGAAATTTCTATTTGTTCTTTTTGGCAGGAATATATTCATCTCTCTCCCCCAACATCATAGTTCAAAGACATAATTTTTTTCCTGTCACCCTTATTCATAGTCCAGCTCTCAGATACATAGATTCAAAAAACCATGGTCTGAATCAGTCACACTTAGTTCTCAAACTAACATCATTGCTCTTCAGTAATTTAAAGAAGTCCCTGACTGCAGACTTTGCCATTTCCATATAAAGTAACTATATATTTTTTATTTTAAGATAATTTTAAACTTAAAGAGCACTTGAAAATAGAACAATGATTCTGACCACCTGACCAATAGGCAATAATATCATAATGTATGGAGAAGATACTGAAACTGATAACAACTTTATACTTAGATCCACAATTAACTCCCATGTTACCAGCAGGAAGGAAATAAGACAATACATTGCACTAGGAAAGTCTGCACTTAAGAACCTCTCCAAATTATTGAAGAGTAATGACGTCGGTTTGAAAACTAAGGTGTGTCTTATATAGACTTTCCGATCACTATGCATCTGAGAGCTGTACAATGAATAATGACGACAGAAGAATTTATTCCTTTGACCTGTGGTGTTGGAGAACAGCACTGAATATCCAATAGACTGACAAAATAATAAACAAATATGTCTTGGAGAGGATGCAGCCAGAGTGAGTGATCTATAGAGGCAAGAATAATGAGGCTTCTCCTCATATACTTTGGGCATGTTGCTAGGAGGGATTATTCTTTGGAAAAGGACCTCATGCTTGGAAAGGTGGAGATGGCCAGGGAGAGAAAGACCCTTGACCAGGTGGATTGACATTGTGACTACTACACTGGCCTCTTTTGTGTCAGGAGGTGGAAGGATGACACAGCATAGAACAGTTGTTCATAGGGTCACTATGAGTTGTGCTTGACTCTATGGCACCTAACAACAACAACAACAACATATAAATTAATGATTACTGTTTTTAATGACTGCATTTAAATGATGAAAGTGATATGACACCGAGTGGATTTATCATAAAAACTTAATCATCCCTTATTATGAAGTATATTGATATTTTAACATTTTCTTATTACAAACAGTTCTTTGTACGACTACCTTCATAATTTTTCTAATGTATTTCTTTATAACTGATTGGTAAAGTTTTATTGGATCAAATGGCTGAATATATTTAAATTATACTTTTGTGTCAATGTTTTTTCTAGGATTTAAAAAGTTCTCCCCTGATTTTGGCTTTCAACACATACACTTTCTTCTATACTTTTTGTTTCCTGGAGTACTTTGTAAAGACCTTTTACCCAAGTGAATTCTTAGTCAACCATCTGATTTGAATGTCTGATAATTTAATAAATTATGGCTGATCCTGGACCTTTGTTGCTATTCACAACAGAACTTAGGAATGAGTCACAGACATGGCATGGGGAAAACTGAATTCAATCAGAAAGGGACTTCCTGGATGTCTGTAATGAGCTCAACATAGAAAGAGAGGTGGGGCATGAAATTATGGTTTGTAAGACAGAGGGATTGTTCTTAACAGCAACCATGGAACCAGCGTTGACTCTTCAATTTCAGATCCTATGGGAGTGGCTATAGGAGTGGATAGGTCTTAGCATACTCTGTTTTTAAGAATAACCATTTCAAAAATAAGAAATACAGAATCACATTGTTCTGTGTTTGGGTTTTTTGTTTGTTTGTTTGTTTGTTTGTTTTTAAATCTTCTTCCTCCCTATTACAGTCTTACTTTTTTCCCCCCCAGCTGAATATTCACAAAATCTAGTCAACCAGAACATAGGTAGACTTACAAGAACAGACTTCAGGGGAAACTAAGAAAACTTTTGTCTGAGGATATATAATTGGTTCTTTTGACTAACCAACTCAAAGGAGAATGTTTACAATAAAGTGAATATCCTCCAAACTATTGACTTGTAAATGCTGGACATATTTTTATGCAAATACCTGTTAATAGATCTTGTCCTGAAAGAAGCATGAATCATTAAGTGCAGCTGTCATAACAGTATCACAGAAAAAAAAAAAACCCCAAAAAGGAGATGATCTAAGAAGGTGTGGGCTAGTAGTGTTTGTTTTTTGGGTTTGGGCTTTGTTTTGTTTTTCCCCCAATTTGAAATTTAGTCATCAAGTTTCAGGACAGCACAATCAGATGTCTATGATAGGTAGTGAATTTGTCATGACCTTCTCACTATTTTGAATATTGGAGGTTAGGGTTGTGACAGATATTGAATATGCAAGGATGGTGAAATTCCATCTCACTTCCTTTAGGTATATATATTTTCAATCCTTGAGAGAGACATCCTGTTGGAAAAGATCAGATAAAGCGAGGAAGAGCCTCAACAAGAGACACTGACACGGTGACTACCACAATGGGCTTACACATCACAGAGATTGTGAGGATGGTACAGGAAAAGGCAAGGTTCAGATCTTTTGTTCATATGGCCACAATGAGTTCTAGTTGACTTTACAGCGCTTAACAACAACAATAATAGGGAGCCCTCGTGGCCTAGTGATAAGATGCTGCGTTGCAATCCCAAATGTGTTTTGTTCAAATCCACCAGATACTCTGCAGAAGGATGGGCAACCTCTTCTCATGTGATTTATTGCCTCTGTAAAGCCACTGGAGGGTCAGTTGAGTCACTACCAACTCAACCGCAAAACAGCAACAACAACAAGATTCCAAAGCCATAAAAATGTCTTTAAATACAAGAATTCACATTTTCTTTTTCTTCTATGGATGATAAATTCTGCCTTTCTGTATGTGAAAATTTGACGCTTATTCTACATTTGGAGAAGCATTCAGAGAGAATAAATATAATACATATTACTTAAGCATCATCAATCATCTCACCCATTCAATAGCTTATAAACTCAATTATTATAATTTATTAAAATTAAGTACTCTTTTATTGATAACAAGAGCTAGATGAACAGAGATTACTATTTTAAGTAGTATTGGCCATCCACTTCTGAAATAACAGCCTTTGAAAACCCTATAAATGTAACATGGATTGACATGGTGATTGTGACAATGGGAACAGGTGTGTCAGAGAAAGTGAGGTTGGCTTAGGACAGGGGAAGGTTCAGAGGCATTTTTCATAGGATCTTTATGGGTCAATAATTACTGAAAAATAATAATATTTTAATGTTGATCCCATTATATGTTTATGAGTGTCAGCTTTAGCTGACTTTTCAACACTGTCTAGACAGTTAGATTTTCCTGATCAGATTCTAGTTTAGTGTTAAAAACAATTTCACATCTCTTTTACTGTTCTCAAATCCTTTTTCCCATTCTTTATTCTAATCTTTGCTGTTGCTAGATGACTTATCCTTCTAATATGGAGGAAGCCGACCAAAACAAAACCCTGAAGCTTTCAGCTGGACACTCCCTTAACTTCCTGTCTTTAGACCTAATAAATCTATGGATCTTTCTACATCCTTCCTGTTATACAAGAGACGATATTCCTCCTGCTTTGAAAAGCTAATCTTTTAATCTAGATTCTCTATCTCCATCATCTTCCTAAGCTGCTTCTCCAGTATTCTCTAACTTTAGTAATGTCACCATTCATTCTACTTTCTCACACCAGATGCCTGGAAGTCATCCTTGATACTATCTCTCTTTTTGATGCTTTATGCTATCTTAATTTTTTCCTGTTTTTTTTTTTTTTTTTAACATTCTGAGCTCCGGTGATTTATTCCATAGGGAGGTTCACTGCGAACTCAAAGGGAGAGGTTCTCTGGAAGTTTGAACACAACAAAGACTCCATGAAAAATCTCCTTCCATGAGATTTCCATCTTCTAGAAACCCACTGAAGGGTCAGCTATGAATCGGTTCCAGTTCAATGGCAATGAGTGAGTGAGATATATTTGTTTGCAATCACACAACTCCAGGCCAGAATTATCATCCTATTATAAAAATGGAATTGGTTGTTATCACTTTAAGCCTTTAATAGCTTTTCTTGAATTTATATTTTCTTTAACCTGGCTAACAAAGCACTCTAAGAGGTGGTCTGTTTTCTTCTGCCTTTCTCCAAATTACTCTTCACATTCTACATGTTTTCTGTTGAACTTCCTGTTGTTTCTTCCATGTGCTGCTTGTGCTATCTCCTTCCTCAACTTGGAGCATCTTTTTTACTCCTTTCAATAATTTCTTCTTAAGTGTATCCGACTCGAATTTCAAAACCATTACAGGAAAGTTTGATACCTTTAACACCAATGAGCAAGGATCAAATGAGCCGTGGGAGGATATCAAGAATATAATCAATAATATATGAAGAAGGCGAAAGGTCTTTACAAAGGTAGAGGAGGAAGAAAAGACCATGATGGATGTTAGATGAGACTCTGAATATTGTACT
>NW_006400192.1:150617-152278 GCF_000299155.1 Elephantulus edwardii | reverse complement strand
AGAAATCTGGAGAACAAGCCCCTGGCCAACTGACTGGAAGTGATCTGTGATCTATATTTGTTCCCATTCCAAAGAAAAGTGATCCAACAGAGTGCAGAAATTATCAAACAATATCATTAGTATCACATGCAAGCAAGATTCTGCTGAAAATAATTCAAAAATAACTGGAGCAGCACATGAACTGAGAACTGTCAGATGTGCAGGCTGGGTTTAGAAGAGGCCATGGTACTAGGGATATTATAGCTAATGTTAGATGGATCTTGACTGAAAGCAGAGAGTATCAGAGGAATGCCTATGTTTCATTGTATGCAAAGGCATTTAACTGTGTGGATCACAACAAACTGTGACTGACTCTGAGAAGAATGGGAATCACAGAACATTTTATTGTGCTTATGTGAAATCTGTACCAGAGCAAGGAGACACAGCCTGGTTCAAAATCAGGAAGGGTGTATGCCAGGGATGTATTCTGTCTCCATACCTTTGCAATCTATATGCAAAACAAATCATCTAGGAGGCTGGGCTGTATGAGGAGGAATGTGGCATCAGGATTGGAGGAAGATTCATCAACAACCTGTATTATGCAGATGACAAAATCCTGCTTACTGTGACTGAGGAGGACCTGAATCGCTTGCTGTAGAAGATTAAGGACTACAGCCTTCGATATGGATTGAAGCGCAATATCAAGAAAATAAAGATTCTCACTACTGGACCAACTGAAAACATCATAATGGATGGTGAAGAGATTGAGATTGCTAACAGTTTTCACTTGCTCGGCTCCACAATCAACACTCTTGGTAGCAGCATCCGGGAAATCAAGAGATGAATTGCATTGGGATATTTGCTGTCAGGGACCTCTCCAGAGTACTGAAGAGCAACTACATCAGTCTGGAGACCAGGATGCACCTGATTCAGGCCACAGTCTACGCAATTGCTTGCTATGCATCAGAGAGCAGGACAATGACTAGGGATGATAGAGAATTGATGCTTTTGAGCTGTGGTACTGGAAAATAAATACTGTTGAATATACCATAGAGGAGAACAAACACATTCATCCCAGAGAGGGTGAATCCTGCCTGCTCCTTTGAGGTCAGCATTCTGAGGCTTCTTCTGTTATACTTTGGTCTTGTTGCAAGGAGGGACTGGTTCTTGGAGAGGAATATCATACTTGGAAGTATGGTGGGACAGAGAGAGAGGGAGACCATAGATGAGATAGATTGATTCAGTGACTAGGGTAATGAAGGTACGTGTGTCAGGGACAGTAAATTTGGCACAGCATAGAGCAGGTTTCAGGGCTGTTAGACATAGTATTGCTATGAGTTGCAAGCAACTCAAGTGCACATAACAACAACAACAACAACAACAACAACAATAGTTCCCAAATCTGGATCAACTTCTAAGACTGCTTATATACTCCAAAGAATAATTTAAATTATTTCTTTTATTGTGACTTTTTGTTATTATAAGGTATTAACAGTACCTTATATTGTTTTACTAATTCTTAAATGAAGTGATAATTTTGGCAATATTATCAGTCTTGTCCTCTTATTTCCTTTTGACATGAGGAAACAAAATCTGGAGAGGGTTTGTTTGTTTTCTTTTTTCTGAGAAGTATATTCAGTTTGGAGAAATGACCAGTTATACAAGTATTCAGGTCTTTGGTT
>NW_006400192.1:147627-150002 GCF_000299155.1 Elephantulus edwardii | reverse complement strand
CAGCTTCTCAAATTATTTGCTCAGCATACAATTGAATAGGTGTGGAAAAGAATATATTGCCCTGAGATACACCTTTCCTGATTTTAACCCAAATAGTGTTGCTTTTCCTGTACTGACAATTACTTACTGGTCTTGATTTTTACTTACAATAATTCTATATATAATAGAAGGAAATTCTGACCAATATTACACCACCCTCATAATCTCTGCTGTGTTTAAACCCATTGTTTGAGTCTCTTTGTCAATTCATTTCATTTATAGTCTTTCTGTCTTTTGCTGATTCCCTACTTTTCCAAGCATGATGCTCTTTTCCAAGAACTGGTACCTCCTAATAACATGCTCAAAGAATGTTAGATTATATGGAGTTTTTAAGTGATCCAAAATACTATATATAATTATGTGGTGGTTTATTGGTAAGAAGTTGGGCACAAGTTTTGAATTCACCAGTTGCTACAGTAGAAGGATGGGAAATCTCTTCCCACCTAATTAACCCATTGAAGGGTCAACTATGAGTTGGTTTTTAATTGATAGCACACAATAACAACATTATGTCTAAATATATAATACCTATTTTAAAGTTTTGATCTGTTGTTCTGTTCCAATATGTTCTGATCTGTTGTTTTTAGGGTCAGTATGAGTCATGTTAGATGGAGAAGAGATTGAGATTGCTAATAATTACAGCTTGCATGCCTCCACAATCACCATTCTTCACACTAGCAGTCAAGAAATGAGAAGACAAATTGCATTTGGGGAAATCTGCTATCAGGGACCTCTCCAGAGTGCTTAAAAGCAACAATGTCAGTCTAGACACTAAGGTGTGCCTAATCCTGGCCATGGTCTTCACAATTACTTGCTATGCATCAGACAGCTGGACAATGACTAAGGATGACAGAAGAAGAATCAATGCCTTAAAGTTCTGATGCTGGAGAAGAGTCTTGAACTTACTATGGATTGCCAAGAAAACAAATAGGTCTGTCTTGGATAGGGTGAAACCAAGTCTCTCATTACAGGCTAGGATTTTGAAGCTCTGTCTCACATACTTTGAAAACATGACCAGAAGAGACTGGTGCTTGGAGAAGGACATTATGCTTGGAAGAGTGGAGGGACAGCCTAGGAGAGGAAGATTCTGGATGAGAAAAATTGATACAGTGACTGCGGCAATGGGGGTTGGTGTTTTGGGATTAGTGAGATTGGCTAAGGACAGGACAGAGTTCAGAGTTGCTGTACATAGGGCTGCAATGGGCCACACTCAATGGCACGTAACAAGAACAACATGAGTCATAGCCAATAGCAGGAAACCTAACAACAACAAAAACAACACTTCAAAGTTAAACACAGATTAAACACAGGTTGACTGAAGAACTTGTTTTTTTTGTTTTTCTGCCTTCAAAATAACTACATTTTATCTTTAATGTTCTCCACTAACATTGATATAACCTTATATTTATCTGTTCCATGTTTTTTACGGAGTTGTTACCTCAAGTTCTTGAAGTAGTCTTCTATTTATACAATCATTGTAAATTTTGCCAATGAAATAGTTGCTACAGAATTTTAAAATACTATGCATTGAATTACTAAAAGGTATTCAAGAAAACTAATTTTAATGTTCTCTGCTCATGCTATTTTTGTCATGTACCATCAAGTCAAAAGTGACCCATAGTTGACCAAAGAGCGGGTTTTCAGAGGCAGTAAATCTAATGGTAGGAGATTGCCCATCCTTCGTCTATGGAGCAGGTGGTAGATTCGCACAACATGCCTTCAGGGTTGCAGCACACCTTTTTACCACTAAGTCACCAGAGCACCCTTTCTCTACCCAGTCATTGGTAAAACAGTTTCCCTATACTAATTTATAACCATATTCCCTTACATCAACTTATTGTATTCCTTCAAACGAAGCACTTTTTTCTCTCAGTCACTTTATTTTTCCATATCTCCAAGGTCTTGCGATACTCTGGTAGTGTTTTGGCATTTTGGAGACCCATAGATCACATCTAAATTTCTAGAATACTATAATCCTATGTAAAAAAAAAACAAAACCAAAACCAAACAAAAATATCAGACTGCAGGATTTCTTAAGTAATTTACTGAATATGATATTCTTTCTGACTGCCTTTCTTTATTATGCCAAGGACTAGAGTTCTGATGGATGAACAACTTTGAAGAGTTTGAAACTGTTAGTCTAATAACTTTTCTTATATAATAATATGCTAATATAACAAAATAAGTATAATAAAAATTATTACAAATATACACATTATACACTGTAGCCTCCTATGAATCGAGGCTCAGTGTCAAGAAGACAAAGATTCTCACCACTGGACCAATTGGCAGCATCAGGATGGATGGTGAAGAGATTGAGATTGTTCACAGCTTTA
>NW_006400192.1:145999-147412 GCF_000299155.1 Elephantulus edwardii | reverse complement strand
TCTACATGTGTTCTATTTTACATGATTAAATTTTATTAATAATTAATCTCTGATCTCCTATATTTTTTAAAATAATAAAATGTTTTCAGAGCAGTGCTTCTCAAGTGGCAAAATTTTACTCCCAGGAGACATTTGTCAATATCTGGAGACATGTTTTTGTCACAATTTTGAAGGAAAGGATGCTCTGCAGACTTTTAGTAGATGCAGGCTAGCAGTGTTTCTAAAAGCGTCCCACAGTGCACATGACAGTCCTTCTAACCAAGAATCCGTCACTATTTCACTGCTACCCTGTGTGTTTTGACACATAGCGCCAGGTGTCTAAGGCTATAAATCACAATGGTAAGTCTGCAAATGTTTCTCCCTTAGAGTTGCTGGCGGGTTTGAATCACTGGAGCCATGCAGTCTTTTGATTAGCAGCACAACCTACTATCAACAATGCCACCAGAACTCCTAAAGGAAGAATTATCCAGCCCCCACTATGAATAGCCCTAAGGCAAGTACCTTGCTTTGAGTGATCCAAGCTAGTTATTTAAAAGATATGTAATTTTTACAGCATTGTCATTGTGTATCGTAGTGTCAAAACCAACCCATAGCTGACCCTCCAGCCAGTTTTCAGAGGCAGCTAATCACACGGGAGATTTCCCATCCTGGACACTGTGACACTGATGTGTCAAATGGGATAATGGCTACCCATGGTGGACAGTGTCTGGTGGTGCTCCCCGGTTAAAACAAGTTTGGAAGCAGGAGTGGCATCCACTTCTGTAAATAGCTTGCCTCTGGAAACCCAATGACTCTGGAGAAAGGATAAAAGTCATGCAAGTGTTGAGGACTTTCATTCATAGGTTCGCTATCAGTAGCCTATGACTTGACTGCACTTAACACCATCACCACCACTCCTGCTGAAAGCTGGTGGATTCAAATGGTGTGCCTTAGGTAATTACAGTGCAGTTTCTTACCACTAGGCCAGAAGTACTAAGAAAAATTCCTTCTACCTATAAACAGACTCAGTGATACTATTTTTAGTATGCATTGATCACCAACTTTATTGTTAGATTTAAAATTATATAACAATATTTGCTTATATATAGTCCAGAATTTAATACTTCACAAAGCATTTAGATGTACAAAGATTAGATTTTCATAGTTTATAACTTTATAATTTCCTGAATCTTAACATTGAAAATCTGTAGTCTATTTTACCACCATAATACAGAATATTTTATACATCTATGTTAGCACTGGTCTGTGCGTTGCTGTACAGAGGTAACTCGTGGTTGCTGTGATGCTGAAGACTGTGACAGTGATGTGCCAATCGTGGTAATGGGCACCCATGGTGGACAGTGTTGGCTGGAGCTTCCTGACCAAATCAAGCCTGGAAGCAGGAGTGGCATCCACTTCCAAAATGGCTTGCCT
>NW_006400192.1:143348-145899 GCF_000299155.1 Elephantulus edwardii | reverse complement strand
AGTAAGTTAGACGGAGCCTCAGAATCCTTGCCTCCAAGGAGCCACCCGGTTTAACCCTCTCCAGGACAAATCTATTTGTTTTCCTAGCAGTCCTGCCAAAATAACAAATAAGTCTGTTTTAGAAAAAGTACAGCTAGGTGTTCCTCAGAGGCAATGATGCTCATTTTAAGGGAATGCAGGAAAAATGTCTTTATGTTATTATCATTCCTGAAATGTGACTGTTGTGTAAGTTGTTAGTGTATTGTTATGTGCTTTTGAGACAATTACGACTCATAACAAACATAAGAAAAAGAACTATGAAACTTGCTCTATCCCGAGGCAACTTCACCATCTCCGACACTTCTGACCCCATTCCCAGAGTCATTGTGTCAATCCACCTACTTCATCCAGGGCCTTCAATCTTGCATTTATTTACCTTCTACACTTTCAAACATGATGTTCTTCTCCAAGGACTTGTCCCTCTTGATAACATGCCCAAAGCATATGAGACAGAGTTTCAAAATCCTTGCCTCCAAGGTGCAACCTGATTTCACCCTCTCTGGGAAAGCCTGTTTGTTCTTTTGACAGTCTATGATATGTTCAAAATTCTTTTCCAACACTATAACTCAAAGGCATAGATTTTTCTGTTGTCCTTTGTGGTTTTTCAGTTTTTAGATGTGTAGCAATCAATTGAAAAGATCATGGCTGAATCAGATGCACTTAGTCTCTAGGCTGACATCATTGCTCTTTGGCACTCTGGAGAGGTCGTTTACAGTAGATTTTCCCCAATATCTTTTGACTTCCTAACTGCTGGGACCAAGGGAATTTGAGATTGTGGATCTCAGCAAGATGAAATTGTTAAAAATTTCAATCTTTTCTACATCTATGATGATGTTACCTATATGTCTGGTGAAGAGTCTTGTGTTCCTGATGTTGAGATGCAATTCATATTGAAGGCTTTTTTTTATGTTGTGCATGGAGGACCCAATTTCATTTTGGTTAATATTAGAATAAACAGAGAGACAGTCTTTCAGAAATGCAGGGATATGTAGAACGAAACCAGTATGTATTAAAGAATGGTGAAAAAGAAAGTGACTCGGAGAAAATGGTCCACAATTATGAACTGAACTTTCTTGATCTTATAGAAATTGTCATATTGTTGTTGTTTTACATTGCTATTAAGTCAAAATTGAAAATAGCTGACACACAAGTGGATTTTTCCAAGGCTATAAATTGCTTGAGAGGATACTGCACATCTTACTCCCATGGAGTAGCTGGTGGATTCGAACTGCCTGTTTTCGAGTTGACAGTGCAGCTCCTTATCACTAGGCCATTTTAAAAATTAATTTTGTTGTTAAATGTTTAAAACACTTACTAAAGAATAGCAAAGACTTTATCTTTTGACATTGATTATATTTTAACATCAAGAAATGAAAAAGCCTTACTGGATCAGCAAGAGACAGAATCGAAAGAAAAAAGATAGCAAACTAATATGTGTACATAGATTGAAGTGTATAATAGGGTGTGAAAAGTGCTTTACTGAAGGAGTAAAATCACTTAAAGAGATTTTGGGTGCAGATTATCCTGTTTGGGACAAACAGGAGAATCTCTTAATCTAATATTTGTGCTAGACCTCCTTGAATAAAGAGAACATTATGAGAAAGGGAGAGATGTGTTTAGGAAACTGAGAATTCAATCCAGTGTTGCAGAGGAACTGAGTACAAACAAAGTTGTTTTTCTAGTTGTTTGCAAATTCTTGACTCACTAGACCATTAGTACTAATTATTGTGGGTAAATATTCTATAGCATTGTAAGTCATGACCCAATAGAGTGTGAAATCAATTTAGAATATATTAGAACCAAGAAAGATCAAATAGATAAGATCACACTATGCTTAGAAAAAGGTCACTAAGATTTTATGAACAAAATGTACATTCCTTTTTTTTGTTTGTTTAATATTTTTATTTTGGAAAAGATCAAATCTGAAGGAATAATTGTCCACCCTAAAGCATTCATTTTTAAATAGTTGAGCAAAATGTGCATTCTTAAAGTGAGCAAAATGTGCATTCTTAAAGTGAGCAAAATGTGCATTCTCAAAGTGTAGCCAGACTACTTTAGGTGGAATAACCGGGAACATGCCTCTAGCATACTCCTTGAGTTTAAGATCTATCTTCTGTTTAATGAAAGTGACTAAGCAAGAGTCCACATTTTTCTATGCAGGCAAATAGGAAGGTTTATGGGAGGCGATGCTATGTAATACAAGACATACAATGGTGAGATACCTCTAACCTTTAACTCTTTCAGCAAAGATGGGTGGAATCCTTTTATAGGTTCCAAAGGTAGAGAAAGGACACCATGTTTAGTCATGGAAAATAGAGTTTTGAGGTAACTTATCAAAAGGACAAAATACTAGGGATATTGTAGCTGTTGTTAGATGGATCTTAGCTGAAAGCAGAGAATACCAGAGGTATGTCTATCTGTGTTTCATTGACTATGCAAAAGCATTTGACTGTGTGGATCATAACAAACTGTGGCTGACTCTGAGAAGAATGGGAATCCCAGAACACTTGAT
>NW_006400192.1:140717-142423 GCF_000299155.1 Elephantulus edwardii | reverse complement strand
TAGGGCTGTTGTACATATGGTTGCTATGAGTCACAAGCGACTCAATGGCACATGACGACAACAACAGCAACCCCTAGGTCACGAATGAAGTAATCTCCAAGTATGTCCTTTCAAGATGGCTGCTGCCAATATTTTGCAGTGAACATGCAGATGATCATGATTGCTACTTCCAATTTAGCCACAAAGTCATCACTGAGTGTAGACTTTTAAGAAGACTATTCTCTTAGAGAGGGTTAAACCAGGCTGCTCCTTGGAGACAAGGATTCTGAGGCTTCGTCTGACGTACTTTGGACATGTTGCAAGGAAGGACCAATTCTTGGAGAGGGATGTCATGCTTGGGAGGGTGAAGGGACAGCACAAGAGAGAAAGACCCTCTATGAGGTGGATTGATTCCATCACTGTGGTAATTGGGGTGGGTGTGTTGGAGACAGTGAGATTGGCACAGGACAGAGCAGGGTATTGAACTACTTTCCATAGGGTCGCTATGAGTCGCAGGCGACTCAATGTCACATAACAACAACTCTCTAGAGAGAGTTCTAGTGGCCTAGTGGTATGGAGTTGTACTGTCAACTTGTAGTAACAGTTTGAATCCACTAAAGTGCTCCATGTGAGCAAGATAGCAATCTCTTCCTATGCAAATTATAGCCCTGCACATTCACTGGAGGATCAGTTACTAATTGCTCTGACTTGATCGTCATAACAATATGTATATATTTTTAATATATATTTACAAAAATACTTTCTCTTAAAAAGATTAAGTACAAGACTGTCTCATGCAAGATGGAAGTTAGGGACACCCAATTTCTCCATGTTGCCATACCACTTCATTATCTATGACATCAATTATTCCTCCACATCTCAGTCCTCTCACGCCTACCTAGGTCTTCAGGTCTGCAACTCATGGGAAGATCTCTCAGAAACTCAAAAACATCAGGGAAATAACTCTCAACATTGTAGTTTGTTTAGATCAATGACAAGGCTTCAGAGGCTGGTGAAAGATGGGCTGGTTGGAGTTGGCAGTTGTGGCTGTCAGAACAGCTGGATCAGTTTAGATGCAGGGATCAGAGCCCAAACCAGATCACACTTTAAAGTAGTATTCCTTTATCTAGGATTTCAGGACTATTAACCACATTTCTATGAGAACTAAGGGTAGAGACTTGAGTCAAACCTTCCGATAAGGTGGGACTTCAAGATGTCACTCATCCTTGTCTTAACGTCTTAACACCTCAAATAATTTGCTCCAGAATGACCTTAAATATAGACAAAGAGGTTACAATTACAAAATGAAACACTATGGCTGAAAAGGTCATGCTACTTAGGTAATTATGTTTTTCTAACACATGTGTTTGGAGTTGTAATTTTAAATGTATTTCTTTCTTTGTATTGTGTCGAGATACACCCTTTACCAGAGTATCTGCCAGACAAGAGTATGCAACGAACTATCCAGACAATTGTGCATAGAAAAACAAATCTGTATTTGAAATTGTCACTGACTTAGCAGCCATTTATTCAGATTTTTCTTTTAGAAGCATGATAATAAACATTTAACTTAATAGTTGTTGTTATGTGCTGTTGAGTCATCTCGAACTCATAGTGACCCTATGCACAACAGCTCTAAACCCTGCTCTATACTGTGCCAATCTCACTGTCTCTGATAAACCTACCCAAATTACCCCAGTCACTGAACCAATACACTTCATAGAGGG
>NW_006400192.1:127542-134969 GCF_000299155.1 Elephantulus edwardii | reverse complement strand
TATTTTTGGATTATTTGTTTGCTTTCTCAATGGTACTCTTTGGGGAGAGTGGCTCCAGCCAGTGATTTGGCTTATATTTAGAAAGCAATACGTAAGATACCCTTGACCTTCAAACTTTGACATTTATCCAGCGTTATCAAGTAGAGTAACAGCCTCTACTAAACTTTCATTTAATTATCATGGTTTACATAAGCCAGGCTGTCCTAATGCTTTGGTTTTATTTAGGAGATAGGCTTCCTCTTTCAGACTGCTTTGTTAAGTGTATTCTGAATGGCCCAAATCCAATGACATTAAGTCAATTTTGGTATATAGAATTTCTTTCTTTTTTAAAAAAAACAAAAGCAAAAATTTGAACTAGAATTTTATCATTGCAATAGTTTGGATACTGACATAAACCTTAGGGAGTAATTTGCTGTTATAGAGAAGAGAATACAAGTTCTCTCCAACTCATTTATGAAAAAAGACAGGGCTCTTTGTTTTCTTACTGCTTTTGTAAGTCCCCAGTCAAATTTTCTTAGTAATTTAACCAGAAATCTTAATATATGCAATCTGTCCCTGAGTGTCTAAACATGCAAACATGTCTATACAATGTAAGTTTTTTTGTTATTTTTAGTTTTGTTTTGGGACTTATCACGAAGTATAGTCATCTTTCCCCATGTTTTTCTAAAATAATAATAATGTTTTGTTAATTCTTTATATACTTACTCATGGACCTATTCTAAGCTACCTACCTCTCTGGGAAAAAGTTGAGACAGTCTGCTATCCTTAAGATGTATAGCCTCGAAAACTCCACGGAGTGTTGCAATGAATCAGAATCAACTTAATGAGGTTTTGTCTTTATTGTAGGATACAACTTGGTATGTTTTTACCGAATATCACCAGAAAAGAGAAGGTATCAATTGAAAAAGGCCCAAAGATCACTGGCGTGATTTATATTCCTGGATACTTTTCTAAATTTAACTTTATTTTATAAGAATGTCTAAAGTTTAGAAGCAGCAAATATATTTCTTATCTTGGAAAAACACTCTGGGAAACCAGGGATTAAACAAAATGTGTCTGAGAATTCTGGAGAAATGATACATACGTAAGGGATTTCTGAATTCACTGCAAAAATAATTTTTAAAAATAATTCTGATGTAAGAAAAAAACCCTGACAAAGTTTCTGAAATTCTCACTGTTGACACTCACAAAATTTGTTTGACTCCTCATTTATGCTTCAGCTCCCCTGACATGCAAAGCTGATTATCTCTACTGTATTTTTCAAGTCAGGCTAAACCGACTTACCATTTTACAAATAAAAGTCCCTTATACATTGATTATAAGTTTTTGGCTAATTGAAGAGTCTTTAAAAGAAATTCTCCCATGTGTTTCATGTTGCTGACTTCATTAATTTAATCTCATTCTACTACATTCAACAAATAGTTGAATTCTTACATATATATGACCTGCATACAGCTCTCTTCATTTGACGTATAGGTTGAATTAGAGACCTGTTTTTGAAGCAATCCACTTTCTGTAATAAGTTACTTTTGTGTAGACGCCAGGTTTATTCTTTTGACCACAGTTATCTCCCCAGCTCACAATTCCAATGAGATACCATGTGTCTTTGTGATCCTTTGCAGCTAAAGGTCCTCCAGAATCACCCTGATAATTGAAAATAAAGTTATATAATTGTAAAGATTTTATTTGTGATATTCTACTTAGTCACATATTTAATTACTAGACAGTATATGCACATATTCTTATTCTTAGAATAATTAATTAAAACAGATTTCAAAAGAAACAGAGAAGTTGATCTTGTAACCTTACTACACATTTTTATTTTATTTCATATTTTTTGTTACATTAGTAATTGTTCTTACACTAATTTTATTTTGTAAATGATATTAATTGATGCTTTATTACCTATCCTAGATAGTATTAGACTTCCTAGAATTAATAGCAAACACTTAGCTCTTCCTGCTGCCCAGATTAATTTTCTGTGCATCTATGACAAATGCTGAATGCTCCAAGAGCTCTACCAATTTCCACTAATGCTCAAGGTTATCAAATAACTTGTCAGTTCCTTGACACATCAGAAGACCTTCCCTATCTCATCTTCCCAAACCTTTTCTTGGTACACATGAACACACATAAACATACAGTATACACATTCCTTTTGTTTATTCTAGTTTAACTTGAACTGATAACTTTCTAACGCTGGTGCAAAGCTTAGATAATTACTAGTTGTAATTATGCAAAGTATAATTATTAGATGTTTCTTCACTATACTTTTTGCTTGATTTTTGGTCTCATGTCTTCTTCATTGATTTAATCACTTATTTTACTAAGAATACTCTTTCTGATAGTTTCCTAAGAAAGTATTTATAGGATGTACAGTTTTTTAGTCATAGTAAACCATTATTTTACTCAGATTTTTTTACATTTTATTGCTCTCTTTTCTCAACTTTCTCTTTTTTGCCCTATTTAGCTAATACTTTAAATATTTTAAGTGAAATTTATAAAAGCATATCTTGTAGATAATGCTAACCTGTTTTTCAAAGTGATTGTTTGAATTTTGTCTTTTTATGGTGATGTTAGAGGGACTTTAAAAAGAAATAAAGATAGAAATTAATGTTAAATTTTCCATGTTCATCAATATATTCCAACCTATGATTTCCCCACTTTACTTCTATTTTATATTGGTTTTCACACGCATTTGTTTACATTGTCTATCTTTCATGTACATTGTGTTTCACACATTTCTACGTTTGCATTGTACTTCAAGTGATCACTCATGTAACAACATATTATTTTGTAGATGAGGCTATGAGAAAAAAAATCAGTTTAAAATCATAGCCAAGGAACAGGTAGGATGGAGAAGAGAAGAAGTCTAGCTAACCCCGTGTGTAATGTGCTAATGAGAATACATTAAAATCCATCAGATAGTCATACAAAGTCAAATACAATTTAATATTTCTTTGTCCATTCAGAAGTCATAGCAACATTTGCTCTCTTTGGGGATTTTCATCATGAACACCTGAGATTATTGCACTCCTTAGGAACATTGTTTAACGCTTCCATAGATTGAGCCATGCTCTGGAAATTAATTTTTCCCTAAGAATTCTCTAATAGTAGAAGGACTTATTTATATTCATATTATTTATATGCCAGTAATAAAGGAATATCAACTTCTGCTATCTTCAGGAGTACTGTTTAATATATTGTTTTAGTAACTTATTAGATAAATTTTTGAAAATCCAGAATGTTATTTTCTTCATTTAGAAAATAGAAGGTTTCTAAACTCCTCAAAATACAAACTAATCATATTATAACAGAATTATTGCATATAGTCTATGCAGCATCTATGAATGATCAAAATAATTTCCAGGGAAAAGTCTGAATTGATTTTATTATACTTCTTGTTTGAGGTCTGGTGGCTCAGTGGTAGGCAAGTGGTATTTCACTCAGCATAATATCCTCCAGGGTCACCCATTTTTATAATATTTTATGAGTTCTTTGTTTTTCGGTGCTATGTAGTATTCCATTGTGTGAATATACCATAGCTTCTCTATGCATTCACTTGTTGATGGGCACTTGGGTTGTTTCTATCTCTTTGCTATGAGAACAACCCAGCAATAAACATTGGTGTGCATGGATCTGTTTGGGTGGCAGTTCTGGTTTTTTCAGGGTATATTCCCAGTATTATGCATGACAACAGTACAGAATAAGAAGAAACTGCAACAATAAAAGAGGAAAACAAACTGAGAAGGGAGGAAAATGTGCAGCAATGAATGAACGGAAATCCAAGTTTTCTGTAAACTTTCATTAAAATAGCTAAAAAAAGGAAAGAAAACCGTCTTCTAAGTAAGTAAATTGATGTTTATCAAAGTTCATAGTTTCTGGAGGCATGTTGTTTAGGAAGTGGATGCAACTCCCGCTTTCAAATAAATGAAGAAAAAAATACCCAGAACACATCTAAAACAAGTATGAAAGGGGAGGGGTGGGTAAAGGAAATGGGAAAGATAAAGTATGAAAAGCAATGTATACCACTTTGAAAGTAAACCAGTCTAAAATAAAAATTTTACTTAAAACAAAAGGCATTTGGTTCAAATCCACCAGTTGCTCTGTGATAGAAAAATGGGTAAATATCCTTGTACATGTTTTACTGCCTCGGAAAAGCCTCTGGAGAGTCAGCTTATGAGTCCATTCTCAGTGGTACAAACATCAACAATACTTCATGTTTAAATTGGAGTACTTTAAAAAAAAAGTTGCCAAAAATCAAGATTCATTTACTGTTTCCTGAGATGATTAAAAATACAATCCAATTATTGGGGACAACCTTTCCCCAAACTGAATTAGAAACATGAGTGGAATCACAAATCTGGATCAAGCTTTTCACTTCTGGGTTTTATAATAATTCTGAACCCTTTTCACTTGTGTTTGGGTCTAATTTTACCAGATCTGTGGTGGAAAAAAATTAAGTGCTTTCTTCTCTTAAAATGAAATGCTTCTCAAAGTACACTGTAGACCTACTCGTTATCATTTATTGAGTTCTAGGTAAGTCTTCAGTACATTTGCAAGTCAGGGTTATATGGTTTTCTACTGCCCCCAGGTGGCTTGCTTGCACTTGTTATTTTAGGCATTGGTTCTTGTTTTGGTCTCTTGTGCCTGAGTAACTTCCTGGGTAACTTCACTTGTTTTTCTTTGAGTTGATCATAAACTTATTACTCAGTTACAGAGTCATGGGAGAGGAATCTTACCCCAGCTTCCAACTCATTGTGAAGCTTCTCTATGATAATTCCTTCCTGAGTCTTCTCCCTAATTGCTGTTGCTGCGATTTCTGTTGACACATTGTCTGCCATGATCTTGCGGAAGTTCCTAAATTTTACCTGCCTCTTTCACGTTCCTGTCAACCAAAGCTACATGTGTACTAGATCCTCTTGGTTTTAAGAAACCTATTGTGCTTCAAAAATCTATGCTTTTATTCTGATAATGGCTGTTCACGTTGCATAATTTATGGGAGTCTGACCAGCCTGTCTGCTGACTGTGGTATTTCACTATTAGAGTCACCTCCTTTGGAGTTTTCAAAAATCTCATGTGAAAAAGTAAATGACACCAGGAAGGAATAAACTTTATACTTTTGCAAGGAACTACTGATAGGAACACGGAGAAGACGCTAAGGTATTCACAGCATTAACCAGTCGTCTTGCATCTTGTGTGTTTTACACTTGAGACACAACAGATTTCTTGGAGTTCCCTTGACTGTGAACTGTAAATTCATAGCTTTAGATATGCTATTTCTCCTTTCTAAAAATTTTTTTTGTGATTTTATAAAAAGATGAATGCTTCTATCCATGAAGGTCTCATTTAAATATTATCTCTGTGATACTTGTTCCAAACTTGTTCCCTTCATTGGAAGAGATCTAAGTGCTTCCTTGCTAAATATAAGTCCTTGAAAAAAGAGACTTATCCAATTAAATTTGGGGTTTACAGTTTTTAAGATAATTCAGTCCTGTTGGTTATTTTGTTTGATAACATTGCTTATTTAATTTTACGTAATAAAATATTGAATAATATGTTTGTGTTATTAAATTTACTTTAGAATGTTTTTATATTGATGTTCTATCTATAATTATACTAATATAAATAACATGAAATATCTCCTAAACAAGATAAGTTTTTAATACTTAGTAATATTAAAATAGTATCGTTCAAACCTACCCTGCAGGCATCATAAATTCCTTCCAAATATCCAGCACAAAACATTCCGAATTTTATATCATTGCCATACACATGTCGTTGCTTGCATACATCATCACTTATGATTTTCAATCTGGCTTCTCGAAGTTCATTTTGAGATTCCCCTTAAAGGAAAAGAAAATAATTCTACCTTTACAATCAGCATCTTTTCCATACTGAACATTTTTATAAAACATTTGGCTAAAATAAGCAGTTTCTAGAGAAGAAAAAGGAGCTATAGTGGCTTAGTTGTAAAGGACTGCACTTCCAAGTCAAAGGAATGTGGTTCAAATCTAACAGCTGTTCTGGGGAAGAATAATGGCAGTCTTCTCCTGTGCAATTTACTGCCTGTGAAAATACACTGGAGGGTCAACTATGAATTGGTTCAACTCTGCGATGTTGCTACATGTTGTCTATTTATTTTGTACATGAGTACAACTAATATGAACCTATGAACAACTGATCTAAACGCTGCCCTATTCTGTGCCATCCTCATCATCTCTGATACACTTGAGCACATTGCTGTAGTCACTGTATCACTCCATCTCTTTGGTATCTTCCTCTCCTCCACTGACCCTCCATCTTTCCAAGCACAATTTCCCTTTCCAAGGGATATCCTTGCCTACATACCTGTCCAAAACACCAGAGATGAAGCATCACCATGTTTGCCTCCAAGGAGCACCCTGGCTGCACTTTCAATAAGACTTATCTGTTTATTGTTTTGGCAGTCCATGAGATATCTAGTACTCTTTTCTAGCACCACAACACAAAGGCATCAATTCTTCTTCTGTCATTCTTATTCTTACTTACTCGGATGTATAGCAGGTGATTGAGAAGACCAAGCCTGAATGAAGCACACTGTAGTCTTCAAAATGACAGTATAGCTCTTAAATATCTTGAAGAGGTCCCTGACAGTGAACTTGCCCAATGCAATGAACCTCCTGATTTCCTAATTGTTGGTACCAATGGTGTTAATTTTTTATTTAAGCAAGATTAAATCAACAATTTCTGTGTACGGTGTGAAATGTGGATCTTGTTTCAGCTTTCTGCAGGAAGCAGTCCAGTTTTCCCACCACCATTCGTTAAAAAGCTGGTCATTTATCCATTTGATAGATCTAATTTCCTTGTTGAGTATCAGTTGATAGATAGGTATGGGTTCTTAATTCTGTTCCACTGGTCTACATGCCTGTCATTGTACATTGTAGAGGTACCATACTGTTTTGATTACTACCACCGTGTAGTAGGTTTTGAGATTAGGCAGTGCTATGCCTCCCACTTCATTTTTGTTTTTCAGAAGTGCTTTGCTTATTTGGGGTTTCTTTCATCTCCAAATAAACTTGACAATTTATTTTATCTCCTTGAAAAAAATGAATCTAATTTGTTGTCTATATTGAGATTGCATTGAACATGGAGATTGCTTTGATAGGATTGTCATTTCCATTATATTGAACAATCCTATACATGAATAGGGAACAATTTTACTTTCAGTAAGGTCTTTCATTATTTCTCACAGAAGTGTTCTGTAGTTTCCTTTGTAAATTCCAAAAAAGTCTTCCTTTTCTAATCTGTCACCACAGCTCTTTGCACATTTCATTAGAAGATTTTGTTTTATTAACTTGAGTTGCCTTTTGAAATTTTCTTTCCAGTTATTTTACTTCATCATCTCTTCCTTTTGTTTTGTTTGTCAAAGCTCAAATGCAATTTCG
>NW_006400192.1:126522-127147 GCF_000299155.1 Elephantulus edwardii | reverse complement strand
GTTTTATGAACCAGCAAGACAATAATTAATTTTAAAACAGTCAGTTTATTTAGCTTAAGAAGGCATTTCCTTCCCTCCCACCCTTAAAATTTTTATTTGTAGGCTCAAGAATTTTCCTAGAAAATAATTTTGTTATGGCTTAAAAAGTAATACTGTGCACATTTATTTTATCTTCTACATATTTTTAAAAAGAGCATTCATATATATAATTTAAAGGCAACAGCTTTTTATGTATCATAAACTTGAGGTTCCAGATTATAACCAGATCATTACTTTAGAAACTTAAAATGTAATGAGTAGTAATTCCCTAGAAGTGAAAAACTCAGACTATACTGCTAAAATGACCGAGAATTGGTAAACAACAATGGTAGACATCCAAGTTATAGATCTAAATTTGTCTACCTGGGTCTTTCTTGTGGATTTTTTTTGTTATGGGAGGACTCCATCCCCTCTTCTTCTATTTTTAATTTTATGTTGAGTTCCAATTGTCTCATTGGTAGGGAGTTATAGAGGCAACCCAAGGTGGTTGTTGTTATGTGCCGTTGAGTCGCTTGCCACTCAGAGCGACCCTATGCACAACAGCCCTAAACTCTGCTCTGTCTTGTGTCTCTGACACTCCCATCCC
>NW_006400192.1:122272-125812 GCF_000299155.1 Elephantulus edwardii | reverse complement strand
TGCACCTTAGTCTCCAGAGAGACACCATTGCTCTTCAGTACTTTGGAGAGGTCCCTAACAGCAGACTTTCCCATGGCAATGCACCTTTTAATTTCCTGGTAGGATTTATAGCCTCTGAAAATCCACTGAAGAGTCAGTTTCAATTTGATAGCAATAAGTTTTCAATTTTGTATGTTTCTTGCAAAATATGAGCCTTTACTAATGCAGTCAAACTGTACAGAAATGGTGGCAAGATAATACTGATGTTGATTAAATCATACTGCTCTAAGCATTCTCTGTGATATTTTCAGCAATACCTACCTCCATAGTAAAGAGCTCCAAATCCTGTAATGTAAGCGGTAGAATTTGGTCGGAAGACTGCTGAAGCTTCTGGCAAACAAATGCGACGTATGTCATCACTGAAGGTGACTTTGGGAGAAAACTGTACAACAGCAATGTCATATTCTTTTGCTGGGGAACGATATCTCTCATGGACAATAATTCTTTTGATATTTCTTTTCATTAATGGAGGGTTGATTGTTGTTCCAAAGCTAACCGTCCATTGACGAGGATTGGCACTGCTAGAAAGGGTTAAATACAAACAGAATATATGAACTACACTATATTAACTGTATTTAGATTTTTAAAAAGGTATTTGAGATTATTAGTATATTTGTTGCAATTTCCTCTGATCTTTTAAATATAGTCTAATGTTACTGTCCAGAACAAAGTTTGCATAGTGGACTGGACTTAGCAGGAGGGACTGTATAACAATAAAAGAATTTTTCTTTTACTTTTCAAAGAGAAGAGTGAACTGCGGTGGGGGGAGGGCTGGGCAGGGAGAATAATAAAATAAATGTAAAAAATCTATAAATAACTTCATGTAATGATGAAGATTATTAATAAATTGCCCATTCATTCCTTTCCATAAATATTTTTTACTACCTGTGCACACACATCAAAAGAAGAACTGTTAATACAACTCTAATTAAAACTTACATGCTAAACATGGAAAATTGAGGACTTCTATTAACTTTTGCAGTCTAAAATTCATTGAATATGAAATCAAGATGCATTAATAATAACTGGTGACTGGAACGCAAAAAGTGGGAACAAAGTTAGAAAACGGACTTGGTAACAAAAATGAGGCTGGAGATTGAATGATTTAATTTGTACAATGATTTGTTGTTGTTGTTCTTATTGTGTACCAATGAGTTGGAACTGACCCATAGCTGACCCTGCAGCAGGTTTTCAGAGGCAGTTAATTACACGGGAGGTGATTGCTTATCCTTCTCCCACTGAGCTGTTGGTGGATTTGAACTGTGTTCCTTTCTGGATTACAGCACAGCTTCTTACCACCAGAGCTCCAAATAGCTTGTTAAAGAGCATAAGGAACATAAGAGATGATGACTACACGCATGAACCTTCTCTGATGACTACAATGGAATAAAAATGACTACATATGTGGAAAGATTCAATGAAGATGTTCAATATCAGTAGTTAAAATAAGGGCTGAAGATGACTGAGAAACAGATTACTGGAATTTCATGTGCAAGTTCAAATTAAAGTTGAAGAAAATGAAAAGAAATTCACAAGAACTAAAATTCAACCTCAAGTCTATCCTCCCTGAAAGTAAAAATAAAGATTTTTTTTTTATATGTATGACAGTAATCTGGAACAATGGATGTATTGCAGGGTGGGATGGGAGAGGGGTGAAAAAAAATGTGCAACAATGAGTGAAAAAGTAATATAAATTTAGAAAAGAAAAAATAGATTTGATACATTGAACACTATTGACTGAAGACAAGATGAGTTGTGGGATGACACCAAGGACATCATTCCTGAAGAAAGCTAATGGTCATGATAATTAGGGGATCCAGAAAAGACCAAATGTCAGAAGAAAATGGAAATTGCACCAGAACAGACAGAGGGAAAAACAAAGGAAAGAAATGCTAACACAAAATGGATGAACAGAAGATTTCAGAGGGAGCCCTGAGAAGATAAAGTTTTATAATAAAATATACAAAGAGCCAGAGTTAGAAAATAAAAAAAAGAACATATTCATCACTCCTTATTCTGAAAGAACTGAAGAATAAATTCTGTCTTTTAGCTGAAATACTGAAGGATTCTATGGGCAAAATCTTGAATGACTCAGGAAGCATCAAAATAAGATGGAAAGAATACATAGACTAATTATACCAAAAACTAGTTGACATAGAGTAATTTCAGGTAATAGCATATTATCAAGAACCAGTGGTACTGAAGGAAGACGTACAAGCTGCACTGAACGCATTGGCAGAAAACAAGAATCTAGGAATTGATGAGTCCACCTGTTAACATGCTTCAGCAGGCAGATGCAGCTAAGAATGTGCTCTCTAAACTGTGCTAGTACATCTACAGAGAACTGGCATTAATTCAAGCTGGATTCTGAAGCCTTGTGGGGGGTGGGGTGGGCAGGGAGAAAAGTGCAACAATAAACGAATGGAAATCCAAAGCCTCTGTAAATTTTCATTAAAACTAACAAAAAATGATTAAAAAAGAAACTTTGCATGAGAAATAAAATTGCTGATGTTAGATGAATTTTGTCTGAAATCAGATAATACCACAAAAAAGTTTTTGTTTTATTTATTGTGCATTTAACTGTGTGGATCATAACAAATTATGGCTAATATTGAGCAGAATGGAAATTTCAGAACACTTAACTGTGCTTATTTTGAAGCCTATACCTAGACCAAGAAATGTTTGAACAGAACAAAGGAACAACGTGTGGCTTAAAATCAGGAAAGGTATGAATTAGAGATATATCTTTTCTCCATATCTATTTAATCTGTATGCCAAACAAATCATTCCAGCACCTGGACTCTATGAAGAATGTGGCATCAGGAACGGAGGAGACTCATTAACAATTTGCATTATGTAAATGACACAACCTTGCTTGCTGAAAGTTACTAGGATTTGAAGCACTTGGTGCAGAAGATCAAAGACTACAGCCTTCTAGATGGATTACATCTCAATATCAAGAAAACAAATATCGTCACCACTGAACCCATAGATAACATCATAGTAGATGGAGAAAAGATTAAAGTTTTCAAAGATTTCATTTTATTAGAATCCATAATCAACAGTCATTGTAACAGTAGTCAAGAAAGTTCATGTTGCATTAAAAAATCAGTTGTAAAAGACCTTTCCAAAATGCAAAGGAGCAACAATATCAGTTTAAAGATTAAGGTGCACCTGATCTAAGATCTAGTCTTTTCAATTACTTGTTATGCATCTGAAAATTTGACAATAAGTAAGGATGACAGAAGAAGAACCAGTGCCTATTAGTTGAAATGTTGTAGAAGAGCACTAAATAGCCTTTGGACTGCTAAAAACCCAAATAAGTATGTTTTGAAAGAAGAGCAACCAACGTCTTACTTAGAGGCAAAAAATGGTAAAGTTTCTTCTCAAATACATTGGACATGTTGTCAAGAGCATCTAAACCATAGACAGGAACATTATGCTGGGAAAGATGGAGAGTCAGAGAAAGAGAGGAAGACTCCCAGCTAATGGATTGACACA
>NW_006400192.1:120511-121852 GCF_000299155.1 Elephantulus edwardii | reverse complement strand
TTTCTTTCAATCCCTCACCCTTCAAATTCTACAACCCCATGACACTGTTCTGCTCTCTGATGCACAGCATGCAATTGCAAAGACTATGGCCTGAATCAGACACACCTTAGTCCTCAAACTGATATCATTGCTCCTCAACAATTTGGAGAGATCCCTGATGGCAGATAGTCTCGGAACAATATGTCTCCCGATCTCCTGACATGTGTCTTGATTGTGGATCCAAGTAAGATGAAGTCATTGACAATCTCAATCTTTTCTCCATCTATCATGATGTTGGACTAATGGTGTAGTGTTGAGGGTTTTTGCTTTCTTTTTTTTTTTCACTTTCTTGATGCTGAAATGCAATTCATATTGAAGGCTGCAATGTTTAATCAAATTGTGTGACCCTTCCCCACTGCACATCTCTGCTTCCACATTCCACCCTCCCTTAGAGCCTTATACTCATTCTACAACAATGGTTTAATACAGTATTTGTCCTTATGGAATTGATTTCTTTCACTCAGCACATACTTTGGGTGTGTTGCCAGGAGGACCAGTCCTGGGAGAAGGATATCATGCTTGAAAGGGTGGAGAGGCAGCACAGGAAAGGAAGACCCCAGATGTAAAGTATTAACACAATAATTAGGGTAATCAGGGAAGGTATGTCAGAGACAGTGAGATTGGTCCAGGGATAAAGCAGGGTTCAGAGCTATTGTACATGAGGTCACTATGAATTATAGATGACTTGATGGCACATAAAAACAACATTAGTAAACAGTTTGTGCCCTGATGACTTTTGTTTATTTACACACTTTATTCTTTTAAAATTGATGACTTAGACACTGCATGGCAGAAAGGGTATTGCATGGCAAGAAGAGGTGCTGCACCCCAATACTTTGGGGGAAACACTGTTGTTTAGCTATATCATGAGGGACCCCTTAAGCTCAAGTGGAAGGGAGTGGGACAGCTTAAGCGACACTGAGACACCAGATCTAGAAGAGAACAACAGACTTCCTTTTTTCCCCATTCAGATACTTTCGGGAAATCACTGCTGTTTAGCTATACCACATGGGACCCTTTAAACTCAAGTGGAAGGAAGTGGGATAGCTTGAGTGAGGCATACATGTCATTTATAAAAGGGAGCAACAGGCTATTCAGGTGATTTGGGGGAAATATTTCTGTCAGGCCAAGAAGGGAGAAGAAATATACAGGTCCTTCACAAAGCATTGGCATACTCTGGGTCACTATATAGTGATAACGACCTAACATTTATCATCAGTAATCAGAAATCACAGAAAAAGAAACATGACAAGATGGAAAAAGTAAAACCTGACCTCACAATAATCACACTTAATGTAAATG
>NW_006400192.1:117439-119435 GCF_000299155.1 Elephantulus edwardii | reverse complement strand
AAAAAAAAAGGAAAAAAGAGAAGACACAGCCAACTCAATTGAGAAATGATAGAGGTGGCATCAAAACAGAACCAAATGAAATGAAATTGATAGTATTGGAATACTATTAAAAACTTTACTCTGATAAATTAAAAATCCTAGAGGAAATGTAGACATTCCTTGATGCTCTTCCCAACTGGCAAAGACAGCTATAGAAAACTTGAACAGACCCATCACAAAAGAAGAAATTGAAAAGGTCATGAAACAACTTCTCAATTTGAAAATCCCTAGATCAGATGGTTTCACAGCTGAATTCTACCAAACATTCAGAGAGGATCTATCCCCAATTCTACTTAAATTATTTAAAAAACTTGAAAAAAAAGGAACAGTTTCAGAGTCATTCTATGAGGCAAGTATAACTCTAATACCAAAACCAGGCAAAGGTATTTTTACCAAGAAAGAAAACTTTACCAAGAAAGAAAACTACAGACCAATATCTCTCATAAACATAGATGCAAAATTCTCCACAAAATCCTAGCCTATAGAATCCAAAAGCCCATAAAATAAATAATTCACTACGACCAAGTGGGATTCATAACAGGTATGCAAGGATGGTTCAACATAAGAAAAACAATCAATGTAATTCATCATATTAGCAAAGTAAATAACAAGAACCATATGATTTTAGGAAGTGATGAATAAAAGGGATTTGACAGAATCCATCAGTCCTTCCTGATAAAGACACTCAGCAAAATTGGAATAGAAGGGAATTCAACATACAGAAAAGCATACATGCAAAACCAAGAGTCAATATAATTCTCAATGGAGAAAGATTGATAGGGAAATTGTTAAGTGTGTTTGAAGAGGCAAGAGATTGCAAATAAGCAAAACACTTTTGAGAAACAAAATTGAAGTAGGAGTCATAGCACTCCCTGCACTCAAAACACAGCGGTAGTAACCAAAACAGCATGGTACTGGTACAATAACAGGAAAAAAGAACAATGGAACAGAATTTAGAACCCAGAAATAGACTCAACTATCTACCTGAAGCCCTTGCTGTGGAAGATCAGGTACTGCAGTCTTCAGTATGGATTGAGACTCACTATCAAGAAAACAAAGATTCTTACCAGTGGGTCAATTAGCAGCATCAGGATGGATGGTGAAGAGATTGAGATTTCTCACAGTTTTGGTTTGCTTGGCTCCACAGTCAACACTCTTGGCACCAGTAGCCAAGAAATTAAAAGATGTATTGCGATGGGAAAGTCTGTGATTAGAGACCTCTCTAAAGTGCTGAAGTGCAAGATGTCAGTCTGGAGAATAAGGTGCGCTGATACATGCCATGGTCTTTGCAATCACTTGCTATGCATCAGAGAGCTGGACAATGACTAGGAATGACAGAAGAAGAGTTGATGTCTTTGGGCTTTGGTGTTGGAGAAGAGTATTGAATATACCATGGGCAGTTAGGAAAAAAGACAGGTTTGTCCTGGAGAGGGTGAAGCCAGGCTGTTCCTTGGAGTATTCTGAAGCTTTGTCTGACATAATTTGGACATGCTGCAAGGAGGGACCAGTCCTTGGAGAGAGACGTCATGCTTGAGAGGGTAGAGGAACAGCGCAGAAGAGGAAAACCCTCCATGAGATGGATTGATTCAGTGACTAGAGTATGGAGGTAGGTGTGCTGGAAATGGTGATATTGGCACAGGATAGGGCAGAGTTTAGGGTTGTTGTACGTAGGGTTGCTCTGAGTCGCAGGCGACTCGACAGCACATAACAACAGCAACAATCTATGGTCAACTTATATTTGACAAGGAAATAAACTTATCAAATGGGGAAATGGCAACCTCTTCAATAAATGGTGCTGGCAAAACTTGGCTGCTACATGCAGAAAGCTGAAATAGGTTCCTCATCTCACACCATACACAAAAATAAACTCAAGGTGGATCAGATACCTAGGAGTAAAGCCCAAAAAGATAATGTTCATAAGAGAGAAATTTGGTTCAAGTTTAGAAGGCCTAGTCTC
>NW_006400192.1:115440-116722 GCF_000299155.1 Elephantulus edwardii | reverse complement strand
CATACACCCTTCCCAGTTTTGAACCATGCAGTGTTTCCTTGCTCTGTTCAGATGACTGCTTCCTGGTCCAAGTACAGGTTTCACATGAGCACAATCAAGTGTTCTGGGATTCCTATTCTCAGGATAGTATTAATAAATTCAGGATTATTTAAACATGTCAGTTAGAATAGTTGTAAAATAAATTTCAGTTGCCTCTAGCCTGCAAAACTGGTTGCTTTGTCCTAGAATTCTATTTTCCTTTCTTTAGTAAAGTACTTTAATTTGTTTATTTACCAGGAAAAGAAATGCATCTTTCATGGATTAGTGTTTACCTTTTTGAAGATGTTTCTATCAATTTTATATAATTGAATTAACATTTAAATTTTTGAACATATTTTTCTCAGTTATATGTTTTAATTGAATTCACATTTATCATTTTTTAATCAATGCATTTTAAAATTTTATACTAGTTTATTTACAAAATTCAAATGCATTGTTTTCAAGAACAGATTCTTTCAAATTCCCTCATCCTCCTCACCCATCAAATTGCACAACCCCATTATTAACTGCCCCCTCCCTCACAATCCTCATCCCTCTGCTTCCACCGTCTCCCAGACCTCTTGGATCCTTATACACATTCTACAAGAATGGTTTTATACAATATTTGTCCTTGTAGAACTGAGTTGGTTCACTCCACAGTCCCTTTCCAGTCCCTCCCAAGTTAGGTAATAATTTACAAAATCATTGCTCCTGAATATTGTATCGTATTCCATTGTGTTAGTATACCACAATTTCTCAATTTATTCATTTGTGGTTGGATATTTGCACTGTTTCCACGTTCTTGCAATGGTGAATAATACTTCTATGAACACCGGTGTACAAATCTCCATTTGTGCCTCAGTTCTCACTTTCTCAGCGTATACTGTGTCATATGGAATTTCTATGTTCAGCTCTTTGAGGAAACACCAAACTACCTTCCAGAATGGTTGTACCATTTTGCAATCCAACCAACAATATATAAGAGTTTCTTTCTTGCCCCATCCTCTCCAACATTTATTATTTGCTGCCCTGTTAAACTTTGTCACTTTTACTGGAGTGGGATGGTACCTTATTGTATTTTGACTTGCACCTCTCTTAGTGCAAGTGATTTGGATCATTTCTTCATGTGTCTGTTCCTCTGTGAAAATCGTTTCCATGTCTTTTGCCAATTTTGTAATTGGGTTATCAGTGTTTTTCTTGTGGAGGTCCATATGCTAATTCCCAGTCTGTAGGTTTTCTTTTCACCCTGTTGGGAAAAGGTTTT
>NW_006400192.1:106048-115340 GCF_000299155.1 Elephantulus edwardii | reverse complement strand
TCACAGTTTTGGTTTGCTTGGCTCCACAGTCAACACTCTTGGCACCAGTAGCCAAGAAATTAAAAGATGTATTGCGATGGGAAAGTCTGTGATTAGAGACCTCTCTAAAGTGCTGAAGTGCAAGATGTCAGTCTGGAGAATAAGGTGCGCTGATACATGCCATGGTCTTTGCAATCACTTGCTATGCATCAGAGAGCTGGACAATGACTAGGAATGACAGAAGAAGAGTTGATGTCTTTGGGCTTTGGTGTTGGAGAAGAGTATTGAATATACCATGGGCAGTTAGGAAAAAAGACAGGTTTGTCCTGGAGAGGGTGAAGCCAGGCTGTTCCTTGGAGTATTCTGAAGCTTTGTCTGACATAATTTGGACATGCTGCAAGGAGGGACCAGTCCTTGGAGAGAGACGTCATGCTTGAGAGGGTAGAGGAACAGCGCAGAAGAGGAAAACCCTCCATGAGATGGATTGATTCAGTGACTAGAGTATGGAGGTAGGTGTGCTGGAAATGGTGATATTGGCACAGGATAGGGCAGAGTTTAGGGTTGTTGTACGTAGGGTTGCTCTGAGTCGCAGGCGACTCGACAGCACATAACAACAGCAACAATCTATGGTCAACTTATATTTGACAAGGAAATAAACTTATCAAATGGGGAAATGGCAACCTCTTCAATAAATGGTGCTGGCAAAACTTGGCTGCTACATGCAGAAAGCTGAAATAGGTTCCTCATCTCACACCATACACAAAAATAAACTCAAGGTGGATCAGATACCTAGGAGTAAAGCCCAAAAAGATAATGTTCATAAGAGAGAAATTTGGTTCAAGTTTAGAAGGCCTAGTCTCTGGTATAAAGAGATTGCCAAATACAGCCAGAAATGCATATTTGAAGAGGATAAAATTGGTGAATGAGACCTAAAGGTTAAATCCCTGTGTGCATCACAATCTATTTCCAACTGAGTGAAAAGAAAACCTATTGACTGGGAACAAACATTTGGCAATACTGTCTCAAACAAGAGTCTCATAAAGAATGTTTACAGAATACTCCTAGGCCTCCACAAGAAAAAGACTGATGCATACCCATGTTTATTGCGACTTTGTTCACAACAGTAGAGTTGGAAACAACCTAAGTGCCCATCAACAAACGAACTGATAGAGAAGCTGGGGTATATTCATAAAATGGAATACTACGCTGCATTGAAAAACAAGCAACCCATGCAATATTATTCAAAATGGGTGACCCTGGAGGACATTATTCTGAGTGAAATATCTCAGTCACAAAAGGACAAATACTGCATAGTGCCACTGTTGTAGAATGGGACTGACATCAGGGTTGAGGTGAGACTGAGAATGTTTGGATAAATTATGTATATTGCATTGAAACAGATGAGGGAGAGAACTGTTTACAAGGGATATATGATTGGGTATTATGGTTATGACAAGAGTCCAGAATGAAGGTTGCATAGTGAAGTGTACTCGGGGTAAGGAGAGGGGAATTGTATATCAATGAAATAATTTTTCTTTCACTTTTCAAAGAGAAGAACAAACCAGGTGGCGGGGAGAGGGATGGGCAGGAAGAAAAATGGAACAATGAATAAATGGAAATCCAAAATCTTTGTAAATGTTCATTAAAAAAAAAGAAAGAGAGGGAGAAAGACTGATAACCTAATTATAGATTGGGCAGAAGACATGGAAAGAATTCTTCACAGAGAAAAATATTAGAATGACCAACGGACACATGAAGAAATGTTCAAAATCACTGGCAAAAAGAGAGATGCAAATCAAAACTACAATGAAATATCATCTCACTCCAGCAGCAGTGGCAAAGTTTAACAGAGCAGCAAGTAATAAATGTTGGAGAGGATGTAATAAGATAGGAGCTCTTATACATTCTTGGTGAGGGTTGTAAAATGTAAAAGGCAGTTTAGTGCTTCCTCAAAAAGCTGAACACAGAAATTTCATATGACCCAGCTATTCCACTGCTTGAAGTACAACCTGAGAAAATGAGAACTGAGGCACAAATGGATATATGTACAGCAATGTTCATAGCAGCCTTATTTACCATCACTAGAACATGGAAACAGCCCAGATATCCAGCCACAATGGAATGGATTGAGAAATTATGGTACATTCACATGTTGGAAGATTACACAGCATGAAGGAGCAATGATTTTGTAAATTACTGTTTAACTTGGTAGAGACTGGAGAACATTATGCTGAGCGAACTAATTCAGTGTCATAAGGACCAATGCTGTATAAAACCATTGTTGCAGAATGAGTGTGAAGATCCAAGGCGGTGTAGATAAATGATGAAAGCCGAGGGGTGAGGATGGGCAAGGGGGAAGATGTCAATCATAGGGTCACACAATTTGGTGAGTAGGGGTATGTGAAGGAAATGGGAAAGATCCAGTGTGAAAAACAATGTATTCAAACTTTTTAAACAAACTAGTATAAAATTTAAAAAAGAAAATTGATGATTTAGTTAATCAGTACTAGGATAATGACTATTACCCTCTATACTTTTACCAAACTTCTGAATAAGTATGGCAGTATAATCTGCTGATTTTCTTTTATTTTTTAGTTGATTGTTACCCAAAACAACTCTGATATTTAATAGTACGGGTTCAAACTAAGGTGAATAACTTACCTTTTAATAACTTACCTTTTAAAACAGTGTGCTGCTGTAACAAGCCACGTGCTACTGATCAAGCTGGCACCACACTGATGTATGTTGTTACGCTGAAGGGAAGCTTGCCAAGGCCAGGCTGACTTAGCTGCTATGTCCTCAGACATTATTCTGTTAACTATTAAAGGAACAGCTCGTTTTCCACAACCTGAAAAAAGTGAGAGGAGTAAATCATAAAACAAATGATTCCCTGGACTTTGTGTGATAGAGAGAATGTAATGAAATACTGCAATATAGTCAGATTTATAGCTGTCATTATGAAAGCATATACTCTATCAATAGTTTTCCTCTATGATTCCTGATATGAAGATATTTTGCTTACCTCTATACTTATAGATATGGATATATGTTCCTTACCTAAACTTTGTTAAATTGTAAAGGGTATAAAATAATTTCTATGTATTTTCAGTAGCAATTATGTACATATTATGGGAGCTCATATTAAGAATATTATTTCACTATCTTTTTGTGATCCAGAAATGCTATCAGGACATGGAGTTATCACTTCTCCAGTTTCCCCATGTCAGACAAAGAATTGTTCCTTTGTTGAAACTTAGCTCCCCATCTATTATTCAGATAGATTTTGTTCCTAAAGTGTAGAGAGTAAATGTGTCAGACGGGTCATGAAACATTTTGTGATCCATTATTTCCTATAAACTTCATCTTCACATTTGTCAGATATAAACCAGATCGTATATCATGTTCATCAGATCAAAGGATTCCTACTAAAAAAGCAAGCATATTTTAAATATGATGACAATAATGAAAATATTCTATTCTTGTCACAATTAATTAAGTACAGGAAAAGTTATTTTACATTCAAACTAAAACTGACCTTTTCAGAAATCTCTATTTCTCTATAATTACTCTACTCTAGACCATTGTTTTCTCTACCTGTCTCTTTGCCCTTTTAATCCAATCTCTATACTGTAGTCTATATGATCTATTTTTTTTTAAAAAGAATGATCTTTCTTGAATGCATAAACTCTTTCAATGACTATTTATTGGCCTCTAAATAGAGTAAGATTATTTCAGCGTGATTACAGACCTTGATGATTATTAATTATGCCCTTCCTTTATATTGTCAAGCCCCATTTTATGTTCCAGAACATAGAACAAAAATCTGTGTTCTTGATTACTTGGAGATATTTTTAAATATTATTCCCCCTGTTCACAGTACTTCACCTTTTACTTAACTCATGCCGTCTCCTCTATCCTGTTTCAAGGATCACTTTCTAAGCCCACAAGGCCACATCATCTGCCTCTTGAATTTAATATCTCAGCACAACACCTAGTCTGTCATAACCTTTATTAAATTGTTTAACATTTCCAAATTTATTATCTATCTCCTCTATCACTGGCCTCTACCCTGTTTGAGCATAGAGAGTATGTCTTATTTATAATAGTGTTGTCAGCTTCTGACACACTTTTGGGGACTTAGAAGAATTGTTGAATAAATGAATGCAAATGCTTCCTAAATTTGCAAGATATAATGTCAAATGGACAAAAATTTTTATTCAAATTCATGGCTTATTAGGTAAATATCTTTCAAAATTCAGTTCATGGTCTTAATCAGTATTTGCTTAGATGAGACTGAAATCACTCAGCATAATGCTTTCCAGTCTTTTCCCATGTTACCTAGTTTTTTCAAAATCATTCCTTCTGAGGGTCCCATTGTGTGAATGTATCCTAATCTTTCAATCCATTCATTTATTGATGGACATTAGGACTGTAAAAGACTATTATTGTAAAAATAGAAGTAAGAAGTGTATAAAAGTCCAAAGGGAAAGGGGAGTGGTATAGGCATACTCTGGGTGGAAAGGGAGGGACATCATGGGGTTGCAGTTTGGTGGGCTGAGGGCAGAGGTGAAAGAATCAGGAAAGATCCATTGGGCATCTGACAAGAGGAGGTAATAATAGGCATAGAACAATGATGATTAGTTTTATGAAACACAACATATGAGAATGATTATATGAAACAGAATGTGAATGAAAGAATATGTGAAATACAGCTTATATGAATGAAAATGATGGATATGAAATTTGTAAGCAAACCAATATAAAATCAAACCAAAATAAAACAAATTTAAAAAATATCTTTCAGTCCATGATGATACAAAGCAAGTGAAATCGTTGTACTATGTAGTTAGTATATTAAACAGGTGATACAGATCAGTTACAGATAATGGGATCCATCATTTTCTCATTTCATTTCTCAGAAAAATACATTTAACAGAATTTAGGAAAACTAGAAAAGTAAGCCTGTTTATGCCAAATCAGAAATAGTTTCTTCAAATAGCCTAAAAACTTTAACTGGGTAAAATATTTTTTGTGAAAAAAAGGAAAAATAAAAACACCTGGTCTTAGAGTTAGGAATAAAAATAGTGTTTTTATTAGGGAATACAAGTTTACATTTACCATTCAATTCCTATTCTCTAGCTCCAAAAATGAGGAACATGGGTAGAAAGCTGTAATAGTTAAAGATGTTGTTTCTGATGTGTAATTTTAATTTATTTATGTAAGCTCACTCAACTTACATGCTTGGACAGTTAGTTTTCCTGTTGATGAGCTCATTGCTGAAAAACAAAAGAGAATAAATAAGGGTGATTTGATACTCTCCGTGTTGGTGTCTTAGTGCTGCTATGACAGGAAAACCACAAGCCAATGGCTTTATAAAATTTATTTTCTTGCGGTTTAGGAGGCTAGAAATTCTTAATTCAAAGTGCCAACTCTAGCAAAAGGATTCCTCTCTCTGTCAGCCATGATGGAAGATCTTTGTCTCCTTTCAATATCTGTGGACCTACCATTTCTTAGAACTCTACCAATATCTAGCCATCACTTTTCCCCTGGGTCTACTTCTTACCACTGGACTGATAGGCAGCCTCATGATGGACAGAGAGGAGATTGAAACTATCAGCAGCTTCATCTTGCTTGGATCCACAGTTAACACTCTTGGTATCAGCAGTCAGAAAATAAGAAGACCCATTGCACTGGGAGAATCTGCAGTTAGGGACCTCTCCAAATTATTGAGGAATAGTGATGCCAATTTGAAGATTTATGGTGTGTCTGATTCAAGCACTAGTCTTTCCAATTACTAGCTATGCATCCAAGAGCATCTAAAGATGGCAGAAAAAGAATTGATGACTTTGAGCACGGAATATCTCATGGAGAGCCAAGAGAATGAACAGATATGTCTTAGAGAAGGTGCAGCCAGAATGCTCTTTGGAGGCAAGAATGATGAGGCTTCGCCTAACGTACTTTGGACATGTTGATAGGAGGTGCTATTCCTTGGAGAAGGACATGATGTTGGGAAGGGAGGAAGATCCACAAAGGAGATAATGACCCTCGTCAACAAGGTGGATTGATAAGGTAACTGCTGGAATGAGCTCTTGCATGTCAACAAGTATGAGGATGGTAGAGGATAGAATAGGGTTCAGATCTTTTGTTCATAGGGTCATTATGAGAAGTGCTTGACTCAAAGGCACCTAACAACAACAGCAACAAGTTATATACTTTGAGTATGCGGCCAGAATGGCTAGTCCTGGGAGAAGGACATCACGGTTGGAAGGGTGGAGGGAAAGCCCAGGAGAGGATGACCATGAAAGAGTCATTTGACTGTGTGGATTACAATAAATTGTGGCTAACCTTGAGTAATGGGAGTCTTAGAATACTTAATTGTGCTCATGGACAACCTATACTTGGACCAGGAGCAGCCCTCAGAAGAGAGCAAGGAAACACTGTTGTTATTGTTATGTGCCATCAAATAATTTGTGACTCATAGCTATTCTATGTATAATAGTTCTAAAATCTGCCATATCATGAGCCAGTCTCACTGTCTCAGAAATACCTACCCATCACTGCCCCTGTTATGATATCAATCCATCTCATCCAGGGTCTTCGTCTCCTGTGCTGTCCCTCCATCTTTCCATGCATATCTTTCTCCAAGGACTGTTCATTTTCCCTCACATACCTAAAGTATGTGAGAGGGAATTAAAAATTCTTGCCTTCAAGGAGCAGCTTAGTTTCACTCTATCCAGGACAGACCTGTTTGTTCCCTTGACAGTCCAAGTTCAATACTCTTTTCTAGCATCACAGCACAAAGGTATGAATTCATCTTCTGTTGTTCTTGGTCACTGTCCAGTTCTCTTATGCGTAGCAAGTAATTGTGAAAACCATGGCCTGAATCAGGTGCACCTTAATCTCTAGACTGACATAGTTGCTTTTGAGCACAATGGAGTGGTCATTGACAACAGATTTTCCCAATGCATTAATTTTTGGGTTTTTTTAAAAATCTCTTGACTCCTGGTTCCAAGAGGGTTTATTGTGGGACAGAGCAAGCTGAAATTGTTAACAACCTTAACCTCTTCTCCATCTATCAAGGTGATGCCAATTGGCCCAGTGGTGAGAAGTTTTATTTTCTTGATGTCGAGCTTCAATCCATATTGAAGACTACAGTCCTTGGCCTTCTACAGCACACATTTCAAGTCCTCCTTAATTTCAGCAAGCAAGGTTATGTCATTTGCATAATGCAGATTGTTGATGAGTCTTCCTCCAAACCTGATGCCTCACAATGCCCGGCCTCCCATATGATCTGTTCTGCATATACATTGAAAAGGTATAGAGACAGTACACAATCCTTTCCCAATTTTGAACCATGCACTGTTACTTTGTTTTGTCTGAGAACAGCTTCCTGGTCCAAGTATAGGTTTCACATGTTTCAGGTGTTCTGGAATTCCCATTCTTTTCTACGTTAGCCACAATTTGTTGTGATCCACACAGTCCAATGCTTTTGCATAGTTAATGAAACACAGACAGACACTCTAACGTTCTCTTCTGTCAGCCAAGACCCATCTGACATTAGCAAGGATTTCTTTAGTGCCATGGCCTCTTCTAAATCTTGCTTATCTTCCTGGTAGTTCTCTGTCAACATATTGTTTCAGTAATTTTTGGATAATCTTCAGCAGGATTTTACTTGTGTGTGATATTAATGATGTGTTTGTTGTTAAGTGCCATCGAGTCACTTGCAATCCATATCGACTCTGTATAAAGCAGCTCTCAAGTCTGCCGTTTCCTGAGCATTCACTTTTTGATAATTTCCACACTCTGTCAGATTCTACAGGACACATCACCTTCCCTTCAGAGACAGTACAAATAAACTTAAGAGACACTGGACACAGGAAAAAAAATCTCTCTGACAAGCTGTCAAGTCATGAGTCGGACAATGGGACATTAATTCTGAAGGCATTTAGTAGAAGTGAAGTGGTATCCTGCTGGAGGGTGAAGCTGGGAAATAAGTGGGTCAAGGCATTGGGCTAAGGGCAGGGACTACACTGTAACTAATGGTCAACTCCAAAATGAGGGATTTGTCTTTCACTACTCCACAAATTGCTGTCTGTCAGATACTCCTCTAAGTCTAAACATTTAGATCAAGACAGACTAGGAAGAAGGATTGGCCATCCACTTCTGAAATGGCAGGCCTCTAAAAATCCTATGTACAACACAACACACGTAGACGAACAGAAAGGGCAACCTAGATAGAACTGTTAAGCATGGAAATACAAAGGAAGAGGAACAGTTGTAAGCAGACACTAGTAATTGGAACATGGAATGTGAGAACCATGAATGTAGGAAAATTAGAAATTGTTAAGAAAGAATTGGAACGCATAAATATTGACATAGTAGGAATTGGAGAGATGAGATGGACTGGCATGGGGCATTTCGAGTCAGGTGATCATATGATATATTATTCTGGAGATGAAAAGGTGAGGAAAAATGGAGTTGCTTTCATAGTCAAAAAAGAAATTTCTAAGTCCGTCTTGAAGTACAACATTGTGAGCGATAGGATTATATCCATACACTTACAAGGAAGTCCAGTGAACACTATTATCATCCAGATATATACACCAACAACCGTAGCCAAAGAAGAAGAAATAGATGATTTCTACCAACTCTTACAGGCAGAGATACATGGAATATGCAATCAAGATTGCAATTGATAATAATGGGCGACTGCAACGCAAAAGTTGGGAACAGGGAAGAAGAATCAGTAGTTGGAAAACATGGACTTGGTGACAGAAATGAAGCTGGAGATAGAATGATTGAATTTTGCACAATGACTTATTCATGGCAAATACGGTTTTGTTTTGTTTTTTTAATCCATAAATGCACTTTATTACAGATCTGTGGAGGACAGTGGGTCCCGGCCTCAAAGACTGCCTCCCCATCTGGGAGTGGTCATGGGCTTATAAACTAGGGTGAAACTTCAGCTCATTTAACAATGCACTTTTGTTAGTATAAAAGGTAATTTCTACATCTGTAACGGACAGTTCCCATCTTTGTATCAGTAATTCAGAAAGACCCCAGTTCTCTTCCTGGTAAACAGGCAGATTAAGATACAGTTTATACATGTGACTGGAGAACCAGCTTCACCAGCATCTAGGATAGATGCATTTCCTCTTCGGGTAAACAGAGGAAACTACTCTACATGACTAAAGACAAGAAACAGAGAATTCAGAGGCTAAGCAAATAGTTTTGCAGGCTGAAAAGAAGAACTATAGTTTGCAGAGTGGATTATATTTGGGGGTAGGGGGTGGGGTTTGGGGAGGTGCGGGGG
>NW_006400192.1:91584-99042 GCF_000299155.1 Elephantulus edwardii | reverse complement strand
GCAGGAGGGGAAGGCCCTCTATGAGGTGGATTGATTCAGTGACTGGGTTAATCGGGTTGGGAGTGTCAGAGACAGTGCCATTGGCACAGGACAGAGCAGAGTTTAAGGCTTGTATATAGGGTCACTATGAGTCACAAGTGACTCAATGTCAACAACAACAACAACAATTTAGTGAATTACGTTGATTGTTTCTCTTATCTCGAACCATCCCTACATACCTGTTAAGAATCCCATTTGGTCATAGTGAATTATTTTTTTGATGTGCTTTTTGTTTTTTTGGCTAGGATTTTGTTAAGGATTTTTGCGTCTATGTTCGTGAGAGATATTGGTCAGTAGTTTTCTTTCTTGGTAATATCTTTGCCTGGAGTTAGGTTGTGCTTGCTTCATAAAATGACTCTCTGGAAGTGTTCCTTCTTTTTCAATTTTATTGAACTAGTTTAAATAGAATAGGTGCCAAATCTCTGAATGTTTGGTAGAATTCAGCTTTGAAGCCATGTGGTCCAGGGTTTTGCTTATAGGGAAGTCTTTTTATGACCTTTTCAATTTCTTCTCTTGTGATGGGTCTATTCAAGTGTTCTGTAATTGTCCTTGTCAATCTGGGCAGAGGATGTTTTTCAAGGAATTTGTCCATTTCCTCTAGATTTTCAAATTTATCAGAATATAGCTTTTAATATTATTCTGATATTATCGATTTCATTTCCTCTGGTCCTATTGTGATGTCACCTCTGTCATTTCTTAATTGAATTATTTGTGTATTTTTTTGCCTTTTTAAAATTTGCCAGTGATTTGTCAATTTTATTGACCCTTTCAAAAAAATCAACTCCTGGTCTTATTGATGGATTCAGCTGTTTTTCTGTTTTCTACCTCATTGATTTCAGCTCTTATCCTTAATTTTTTTTTTCTTCTAGAGGTTGTAGAATTAGATTGCTGCTCTTTTTCTATTTGCTAAAGGTGTTGAGTATATCATTGATTCTTCTTCTTTCTTCCTATTTTATGTTTGTACTTATTGCTATGAACTCCTCCCTGAGTATTACCTTTGCTGTGTCCCAGGGGTTTTGGTAAGTTGTATTTTCATCATGATTTGTTTCAAGGAACTTTTTAAAATGAAGTAATACACACAGAGATGCTAAAGTAAAGTTTATGGACCATAGTAACCAGAAACAACAGAAAAAGAAATGCAGAAAAATGGCAAAAATAAAACGGCCTGACAATAATCACAGTTAATGTGAATGGTCTTAATGCATCGATTAAGAGAAAAAGAGTAGGAGAATGGATTTTTAAAAAAACCAAAAACCAAAGCCCAACAATATGTTGCCTACAAGAGACACATCTAAAAAAAGAAGAGAGAGACTAAAAACTCAAATGCTGGGAAAAAATATAACAAGCAAATGGCAACCTCAAAAAAGCAGGAGTGGCAATACTAATCTCTGATAAAATTGATTTCAGATTGAAAACCACCATCGAAGATAAAGAAAAGCACTACATACTAATTAAATTCACAATAGATCAAGAAGACATAACCTTGGTCAACATTTATGCACCAAATGATAGAGACTTGCAAAATACATAAAACAACAGTTAATTGAATTGATGAGAAACAGATAGCACCACAATAGTGGTAGGAGATTTCAACACACCACTAACACCAAAGGATAGGTCAACTCAGAAGAAACTCAACAAAGATGCTGATACAATCAGCCATCTCAAACTTGTGGATGTATTCAGAGTACTGCACCCAATTAAAACTCAATTGACTTTCTCCTCAAGTGCACAAGGTACGCTCTCCAGAATCAATCATATATTAGAACACAAAACAAGACTTGACAAATTAAAAAGCATTGAAATAAAACAAAGTATTTTCTCAGACCACAATGCCATAAAACTAGAAATTAACCACAGAAGAGTAAAGCTTACAAAACCACTCATGTGGAAACTAAATAATTCTCTGCTGGAACATGCTTGAGTTATAAAAGAAATAAAGAATGAAATAAAAAAATATCTTTTTGAAGATATTTTTCTCAGTCATATGTAAACTGTATCCCAAGCTGTTTGTTTACCAGTAACTGTAACATCTAACCCAAGTATAAAATCCAATAAGCACTCTTAGATGAAGAAGCAGTTTTTGAGATGATTCTCACTGCTCTCGCAGATCTGGAATAAAGTGTCTTGGATATTGCAATCCAACTGTCTTATTGACAAATGAGTACAAAAAGAACCCCTTGCATTCAGTAGCAAGTTGAGCATTCTTCTACAGACTCAGAGAAGTTAGATTTAGTCAGCTGACTCTAAAGTGAGATTTTCCCGTCAATATATTCTGTCTTTAATCTAGTTAGTATGTTGTTGTTGTTTTTAAGTGCCATTGAGTTGTAGATGACTCATAATGACCCTATGAGCTAAAGACTTGAATACTTGTATAACTTTCATCTTTAGTCCACATGCATAGTTTCTGGGGGAGGCAAGCTTTTTTGGAGGTGGATGCCACTCCTGTTTCCAAGCTTGTTTTAACTGGGAAGCTCCAACAAGGTCACCAGAACCAGAAAACAAACTCTTGTAGAAGGCTGATTCAGAAGATTTCCAACCTGAATTCCAGCCCTCATACTGCTGACCAAATGAATTTTTAAATTAGAGGCCGAATAAAATCAACTCATACCCAATTGTCAGTAAACATTCTATCCTAATCCTCACCAGAACCAGAAAACAAACTTCTGTAGAATCTGGCTGATCCAGGCGACTTCCAGCTTGGATTCCAGCCCCATCCTGCTGACCAAATGCGTTTCTAAATAGGAGGCTGAATAAAATCAACTCATATAATCTAGTATAGTCATTAAAATATGCAGAAGCTTTTAAGCTTAGCCTGTATGGAATAAAACTACCAGGTAGCCTATGATTATTTCATGCTTCATTTCTGGTTTTCAGATAGTTCAGGCTTTCTAACTTCCTGGCAAGTTAACTCCTTGTTGAGCATGACAGAAACTGCATAATAAAACCTATCAGAATGGTCACATTTCACAACCTTGATTAATTTGTTTTGCCTAACAAGAAAGTGGATTGACTCTTGACAGGTTCTTCCCTTCTAGGATGGGAGAGGTTCCTAGTTTTATTCCTTAAGGAGTTGACTCTTTGTCACATCAGCAAACTCTTGCCTATCCCTTTACTTCAAATTTTCACTTCCTGATCAGGTTCCCTTTTGTAAAGTCAGTCATTTCAAAAGGACAGGGCAAAAAAATGAGGTCTAACTGGCTTTAGTTATCATCTGTGAACTTTCTTAAATCAGGTGTCTATAGGCATTTAAAAGGGGAAATAAACTTATCTGCTGGAAGTATATGCTTGGGACGTGTACAGGAAGAAACTATTTTCTGTCTATGTAAGCACTTCAGAACCATTAATGTGGTAATATTAGTGACTACTTTCCAAGATACAAGTAAAAATAACTAAGACATTAAAAATTAATTTGACCACAGAATCTTCCCACCCCCTCCCAAGAAGATCCTCAAGAAATTAGTGTTCCAGGAACATATTTGAAGAAATCGTAGTAAAATATAGTTTGAGAGTTAAATCTAGATGTGAATTGTAACACATTTTACTTATTACATTTCTTTTAATCCCTTTTCACATCTATATAGGGGAATTTACCTACTTTGTAGGGATATAGAAATTAAAATTGATAATACATATAAGAGACATAAATAAGGGAATTTGGTAAAGGATCTTTTAGAGAAGTAATAATTATATAATTAACTAAGGATTAAGGGAAAATGTGGAGTTATATGTAAGTGGTTCTAATAATTTACTTTTGTATAAGATGGCTGTTGTTGTTGTTATGTGCCATTGAATTGTCTGAGACTCATAGCAACTCTATGTTCAACAGCCCTAAAACCTGCTGTATCCTGTGCCAATCTTATTGTCTCTGACATATCTACCCCTATTACTCAAGTCACTGAATCAATCCATCTCATCATCTTCCTCTCCTGCGCTGTCCCTCCATCCTCCCAAGCATAACATCCCTCTCCAAGGATAGGTCCCTCCTTATAATATGTCCAAAGTATGTCAGATGAAGCTTCAGAATCCTTACCTCCAAGAAGCAGTTTGGTTTCATTTTCTCCAGGATGAGCCTGTTTGTTCTCTTAGCAGTCCATGATATATTCAATACTCCTCGCCAACACCACAGCTCAAAGGCATCCAGCTCTCTGATGCTTATTAAGTGATTGTAAAGACCATGACCTGTATCAGGCACACTTAGTCTCCAGACTGACATCATTGCTCTTCAGTACCTTGAAGAAGTCTCTGACAGCAGACTTTCCCAATGGAATGCATCTTTTAATTTTCTGGCTGCTGATGCCAAGAGTGTTGATTGTGGACCCAAGCAAACTAATGCTGTGAACAATCTCAAGCTCTTCACTATCCATAATGATACTGATAATTGTCCCATTGGTGGCTTCAGATTTAGTATACCATTCAAATGTTCACTACTGGAAATCCTAAAGTCTTGCCAAGTCGATACATACAGACATTATTGATGTTTGCTTTAATTTTAGAAAGGTAATACATGAATTAGTGTTTTAGGACAGTATCACCACCCAGAAATGTATTTATTGCTAAACCCTCAGTCTTTTTACCTGCTTGGTTACAGATTGTAGGTCAGAACAAAACTCTGTTAGTGATAAACATTGGCCTTATTTTGATACAAGTAAAACTTCAATTGCTACAGGTAAAAAACTTCTTGGATTTGGATGGCTAATTTCAGATATGCTTTGATCAGAGAATATGAAATCCTAGAAAAGTAAATTTATTTCTTTTTGTCTTGAAAGATTTCTTCCAGCTAAATTCTAGCTGTTATTTGAAGTAGTACTTCACATCATGTGTAAAGACATCTACTTACCATTAAGTTCAACCAAAGAAGCATTTATTGGCAGGGATCTTGTGTTTCTTATCTTCTGACTTAAGATTCTATGGATTTTCTTCTCTCTTACTTCTCTTGGCTCGGTAGAGGGGAACTGGAACACCATAATGATATCTGCTTTTACTCCATCTTCCTCTGGACTAAGATGCATAAGAGAAAGTTGTATGCCTAATTTAAAAGTATATTCTTTATTCTCCAAACTCACTCATGTATATCCTTCCCCTGAATTGTCTTAGTTTCTAAGAATGTCAAGCACTAATCATGGTACATTGACATCCTTCTAAATGTCCTTCTCACTGAAGGTCATTTCTCACTGTTTTCTACTTTTCCTTATGTTTTATGTGCACTTTTATAATTTTCTCTAGTAAATCAGTGGGATTAACATTTTTTATTAGATAAGTTCCTCCTGTATCCGCATGAAAATTTAAATATTGGGTATGGTTACAAATCCAATGAAGTTCCTGCTTTATTATAATATGGCTGAAAAGCTAACCCAAATTAAAATTTGAAAATATAGGAATGATATTTAAAAATATCTGACATATTTATCTTCTTTTTCTCCTAAAATTTCAGATATTATTCAATTCATATTTAAAAATCCTTCTGAAGTCATTGATTAATCAGTAAAAGTATATGAAACTTGTATGAACACTGCCAATTGGTCTACTGGTGGGAAGAAAATTGTCTTTCTGGTAAGCCCATTATAAGCTTTTTTTTTAGGACTTGATTTATATAAATGATATATTACTGGCTTTACCCAAGGCTGCAAGTTTTGTTAGGCATTTGATCTTATACTGAGGCAGTGGACATTGGAATCTTGATTCTTTTACCTGGGACGGTGTCACATTAGGTAGCTTTGATCACTAAGTCTTAGTTTTCTTATTTATGAACTAGTTGTTATTGTTGGTTTTAGACCCCATAAACAAAAGATCTGAACTCTGTTCTACAACTATCATCATTTTTCTAATGTTCATAGTGTTTCCAAAGGCTGGTTGTTTAGAAAGTGGATGTCAGTTCTGCTTCCAAGCCTGTCTTAATCAGAGATCTCTACCAAACTCTGCACTGTGGGTAACCATTATGGCATTTGACATATAAGTGGCACAGCGTTCAGTATCACAGCAACCCTAAGTTACCTCAGTACAGCAAACTTACAGACAAGTGCTAGTAGTTAGCCTTATATTTCAAGACCATTATAGAGATTATGTTTATAAAAACGCTAAGCAAAAGCCCAGCCTACACAGCCATGCTATAAATGCCAGTCTCTGACTCCTTTGTTCTTTGTCCCCCAGACTTGTGTCTCTACATTTGCCCAGATATACATACGTCAATCTGACCACTTGGTTCTTGATATAATGCTTGCTCAAGGCTGAATCAATAAATATCTCATCTACCTGTAATTGCAAGAGAGAACCTATATGTTAATAATATATTTTCAAATAGCTATATGATCCTGATTAAATATTAATGGAAGAGAAAACATTAGTATGAGGAAAAATAATTATTCAAAACAAAAATTTTCAACCTCAAACTGCAAGAATTTCTTGCAAATTACAGATGCTTGAGCCTTCCTTTAGAGTTTTGGTTTCAATTGTTCTTAAAGGGCTCTGGATATCCATATTTTTAAACATCTCCAAAAGAGATCCTTATGTGCTAAAAGTATATATCTAGAGGGGGGAAAATTTAGCAGTTACTTTACTGGAGGAAAAGCAGAAAGATACAGAGCAGAGATGAGTTTCAAAAGAAGGAAACCCTGTGAGGTGATGGAAAGAGCTGTGATTCATAAAACTCGCAGCTCTGGGTTTGAATTGGATCTTTTGGCTCAAGAACTTACTGACTTTAGAAAAAGAGCTGAGCCTCAGTTTCATAACTTGTAAAACAAAAAAATATCTATATGCCGCTGATGAGTTGAGCCTAAGTTTCTTAATTTATAAAACAAAATACTGATATGGGTGGCTGTTATGTACCACTGAGTTGAGCTGACCGTGAAGTGAGTTTACAGGGGCAGTAAATGCAATGGGAAGAGATTGCTCATCTTTTTTTCCCACGGAGCAGCTGGTGGATTTGCACTACTTTTGAGTTATCAGCACACCTTCTTGCCCCTAGGCCAGAATTCGCTAGCAGATTAAATGCAAAGAAAACAAAATACTACCAGTTTTGGGGTTCTTTTTATTAATTTCAATGAACATTTACAAAGATTTTGGATTTCCACTCATTCACTGTTGCACTTTTCTCCCTGCCTACCCCACCCCTCACCCCCAGTTCACTCTTCTCCTTGAAAAGCGAAAGAAAAACTGCTTCATTGGTGTACAATTCCCCCGCACCTCCCTACCCCCATCCCAAGTATACTCCACTCTGCAACCCTCATTCTGGACACTTATGATAATCATAAAGCCTGAAAATATACTACTTTTTAAACTGTTCTCCCCCCCCGTCGGCTTCAATGTAGTATAAATAATTTATCCAGTTTTTCTCCGTTTTACTCCCACCCTGGTGTCAGCCTCATTCTACAACAGTGGCACCATACAGTATTTGTCCTTTTGTGACTGAGATATTTCATT
>NW_006400192.1:90928-91484 GCF_000299155.1 Elephantulus edwardii | reverse complement strand
AGGCAGAAGTTCAAGCTGCTTTGAAGGAAGTAGAAAAAAATAAAGCCCCCGGAATAGACGGTATACCAATTGACATATTTCAGCTAACAGATGCTGCTGTGGATGTGCTCACCAAGTTGTGTCAAGAAATCTGGAGAACAACCACTTGGACAACTGACTGGAAGAGGTCTATACTTGTTGCCATCCCAAAGAAGGGCGACCCAACTGAGTGTGGAACCTACAGAACAATATCATTTATTTCACATGCAAGCAAGATTCTACTGAAGATTATCCAAAAACGACTGGAACAGTACATCAGCAGAGAATGGCCATAAGTCCAGGCTGGGTTTAGAAGGGGTCGTGGTACTAGGGATATTGTAGCTGATATTAGATGGATCTTACCTGAAAGCAGAGAATACCAGAAGAATGTCTATCTGTGTTTCATTGATTATTCAAAGACATTTGACTGTGTGGATCATAATAAACTGTGGCTGACTCTGAGAAGAATGGGAATCCCAGAACACTTAATCGTGCTAATGCGAAACCTATACTTGGACCAAGAGGCAGTCATCAGAAC